>NC_057806.1:444630657-444930657 GCF_018294505.1 Triticum aestivum | reverse complement strand
AGAGGCTAGATAAATTATTTATTACTAAAAAGGAGCAAAAAGCAAGGAATAAAAATAAAATTGGGTTGCCTCCCAACAAGCGCTATCGTTTAACGCCCCTAGCTAGGCATAACAAGCAAGGATAGATCTAGGTATTGCCATCTTTGGTAGGCAATCCATAAGTGGCTCTCATAATAGATTCATAAGGTAATTTAATTTTCTTTCTAGGAAAGTGTTCCATTCCTTTCCTTAATGGAAATTGGAATCTAATATTTCCTTCCTTCATATCAACAATGGCACCAATCGTTCTAAGGAAAAGTCTACCAAGAATAATAGGACATGAAGGATTGCAATCTATGTCAAGTACAATAAAATCTACGGGCACATAATTCCTATTTGCAACAATAAGAACATCATTAATTCTTCCCATAGGTTTCTTAATAGAGGAATCCGCAAGGTGCAAGTTTAGAGAGCAATCATCAAAATCACAGAAACCTAACAAATCACACAAAGTCTTTGGAATCGTGGAAACACTAGCACCCAAATCACATAAATCATAGCATTCATGATCTTTAATTTTAATTTTAATAGTTGGTTCCTGTCAGTGTCAAAACCGGCGGATCTCGGGTAGGGGGTCCCGAACTGTGCTTCTAAGGCGGATGGTAACAGGAGGCAGGGGACACGATTTTTTTACCCAGGTTCGGGCCCTCTTGATGGAGGTAAAACCCTTTGTCCTGCTTGATTATACTTGATAATATGGGTAGTACAAGAGTTGATCTACCGCGAGATCAGAGAGGCTAAACCCTAGAAGCTAGCCTATGGTATGATTGTATGTTGTCCTACGGACTAAAACCCTCTGATTTATATAGACACCGGAAGGGGCTAGGGTTACACAAGGTCAGTTACAAAGGAGGAGATATACATATCCGTATTGCCTAGCTTGCCTTCCACGCCAAGTAGAGTCTCATTCGGACACAGGACGAAGTCTTCAATCTCATATCTTCATAGTCCAACAGTCCAGCCAAAGGATATAGTCTGGCTGTCCGGAGACCCCCTAATCCAGGACTCCCTCAGTAGCCCCTGAACCAGGCTTAAATGACGATGAGTCCGACGCGCAGTGTTGTCTTTGGCATTGTAAGGTGGGTTCCTCCTGTGAATACACCATGGAAGAATTTGAATACAAGGATAGTGTCGACCCTGCAAAATAAGTTCCACATACCACCGTAGAGAGAATAATATTACCACAAATCTAATCTGCTGACACGTTTTGGTAGCATGACGTCACGCCACGGCCCGGTAATTGTTTGAACCGTTTTTCTTTAACCAACCCCGCACATAACGCGAGGCGGTTTCTTGACACGTCTTGTCAAAGCAGAGATCGTGTTCCCCTTATTACGGGATTCTCATCAATACGGACGTGGGTAACCCAACTGTGCCTAGGACTCCTAGATTTTAGGCAAGTCCCAAACGGCCACGAGGAGGACGCTTGATATTCACCCTCTTTACAAAGGGACAAGGCTGTTACTTTTTTCCCTCCCGTGCTCAATTGAATCCCTCCCCCGCCTCGAGTTCTAACACCCAAAGCCAAGGTCAGGTGCTTCGGACCTTCAATCATGTCCGGATCCATCCTTCAAGGCCGGTGGATGCCCTCCTCCGTCACAGAGGAGGACATCAAGAAGTTGAGGGAGGCCAGATATCTAACCGCCGAAATTTCGCATAGACTGCCCGCCCGAGGGCAGGTCGTCCCTACTCCCGAACCCAACGAGAGTGTTGTGTTCGTCTCCCACTTCCTCCGAGGACTAGGGCTCGCTCTGGATCCCTTTGTTAGGGGTCTCATGTTCTATTATGGGCTGGATTTTCACGATCTGGCCCCGGATTCCCTTCTTCACATCTCGTCATTTATTGTCATGTGTGGGGCATTCCTCCGCATTACCCCTCACTTCGGCTTGTGGCTTAAGACCTTCGATGTGAAGCCGAAGATGGTCGAGGGACAATATACAGCGTGTGGAGGTGCTTTAATAAGCAAAATTGCTGACGCTCCACGGCCAAAGGGTTCTTTTCCAAAGGTGTCCGGATTGTGGCAACGGGAGTGGTTTTACGTCACAGCTCCCCGAAGTGCCAAGTGGGTAGCTGCCCCCACCTTTCACTCGGGCCCTCCACCACAACTGATGTCATGGATCAGCAGGGGACTGAGCTGGGGTCCAGCCAAGGACGTGCCAATACTGCAGAGCTGTATCCGAGATCTCTTCAAGGGAGATTTCAGTCTGGTTATGGTAATGCAAGTCATGCTGGTTCGTCGAGTCCAGCCTTGCAAACGCCGGCCCCTCCGCATGTGGGAATTCAACCCAAAAGGACGGCACACTATTCAGAATTTCCTCGGCATGATGCACGAGGAGATGTACAAATCGTTCTTCGGACCCCAAATAGTGTGTCCGGACACTACCGAGGACGTGGGCCTGAGCAGCAACCGCACCGCTGCCCAAGTAAGTAATCCCATGGCCGAACACACCGTCCTTTTATTTATCATGACATCATTCTGAAGAATCGCTCTTTGACCAGGACTGGATAACAAAGGCGAAGATGATCCGGTGTTTGGCCTCCCTTCCTGAAGGCTTGGACAATCTGGTGCTGGAAAAGATGCTCGAGCCAGCACCTTGTCCGGTGCCCTCAAAGGAAGATGAAGGGGGGAATAAAGAGGGCGAAAGCGGGCCTCCATCGCTACCTATTCCAACCGAGCGAATGAGCGCCTCCGCGAGGGAGGATAACTGAGGGGAAGAATCTGATATTCTCTCTCCCCGGGGAAGGAAGAGGACTACCTCCGAAGATTCAGAAATCAAGGTTTCCAAACAGGAGAAGAAATCTCCTCCAGAGGGCCCTACCTCGGAGGGTGTTCTTGCCGCACAATGTCCGCGCGGGGATCAGCCCTCTAACGAGCTGTAAGTAATCAAAAGGTATTTAATAGTGAAGATATCCTACCTTACTTCTGAGGAAAATAACCGAAGTATTTATCTTGCAGTTCGGATCTTAGCCCTTCTCAGCTGAGCTCGTCTTCGGGGGATCTTCTTCTGGAGATGATGGAGAGCAAAACGCCTCCTCCTGCCACACCGCCTTACGAAGCGGGCGACCCTGAGGTGTCGTCGCGGAGGGCTTCTCCTGATCCGGCAAGGCCAGAAGGTAATCCTATGGCCACCCGAAGTCCTCAGTATCCGGCTCTCGAAGAGAGCAATCAAAAGAGTCCGACATCGTCTGGTGCGCGGTCGGATGTATGGAGGGATCTGCTGGAGAAGGCGGCAATCTCAGAAGAGCACCGCACATTGATGGGTACGGTGATTGAAAGGATTTCGTCCGCCGAAAGCGGGCTGCATGAAGCCTTTATGAGTCTACTGGCGGGTTTTGAGGTACGTGAAATGATGTATATTTTTGAAAGTACCGCACATTTTTAGATGTGCCCTGTGTAGATAGTAGCCCCTGAGACTCTGGTTGTCGTCGAAAACGGCGGCAAACAGAGGATCATAGTCCCAGGTAATAACCAGACTGCCTTTATGTGCAGGTGATGGAGGCTCCGGTGGCTAGCCGGACTGATGGGTATGCCGAACTAAAGCGGCAGCTGGATGCGGCAGATGCCGACATCGTGCTTGTCAACGAGCGGCTTGACAAGGCACAGGGTGAGTGGCCTTTCTGGTGATCGTCACATAATAAGAGCAGCATGATGCCAGTATATTTAATATGTTGTGACTGCAGATGGAGTGGCCACCATGGAGACCCTTCGGGCGAAGCTTGCCCGAGCCAAGGAGCAAGCAAGGAGTAGCAATGCGGCTGCTTTGCAAGCGGCCGAAGAGTTAAGGGCCGAACAGGCCGCACATTGCGAGAGCAAAGAGAAAATGGCCAAGATGGCTGTAAAGTTAAAAGATACTGCCGACCGTTGCTAGCTTCTTGAAGAAGAAAACCGGGCGAAAGCGACGGACCTGGAAAAGGCCACGATGGCGACCAAAGACACCCGCTCTGCGATGAGAGCGAAAAAAGAGGAGCTGCATCAAGCCGGGGATATCGCAGCTGGGAAACCCTTTATGCTGCAGAGGAAGTTTGGAGATCCTCGGTATGCCCCTCTGGACCGGCTGTGGAGTTCGGCGGACGCATATCTGGACTTGGCGGCGAGTGCTGTCGATGCGGCCGAATACTTCCGAGATCAAACAGATCATGAAGTGGACAAGCTATTCTGGTCACAATTTAACGTTCCAGAGCGTCCGCTTCCATTGACTGATCGGCTTGCCGAATGGGATGAGCTGAATAGATTGTCCGGACTCGCCATGAGGTCTGTTGTGGATCATCTGTGGCCGGAAATGCCAAAGCCGAACAACTATTTTAGTTTGGTGCAGCAGTTCCTTGGTGCGGTGACGTGCATTAATGCGATGAAGAGGTCGGCATGCATAGAAGGCTCGCGGATGGCCCTTGCCCGTGTCAAAACATACTGGGTGGAGATGGATGCCACAACTGTTGCGGCGCAGGGTTCGGCCATAGGCCGAGTGGCTATCGGGCACTATTTTGAAGAAGTTCTTGAAGGCGCTCGTTTGATAGAGGCCCAGTGCACGAAGAATATTATGTTTGAGTGACATGTATTCCCATTGTAAAAACAATGTTTTATTAAGTTTATCAAGGCTGTATTTATACTTTTGCCCGAAAGTATTATGATGCCTCCTGTGCGGCCGTTTATGTATATATGTATATAACCTGAAAGATTGCAGTTGTTAGCTTCAGCCCCCACGCATATAATGCGGGGGTGTTTGCAGAAGACGCATGTTCACACTTGATCCAACGTCTTGGTCCATTAAGGAGGTGATAGCGCAGCGAACTAGGAAACCAGACTATAATGCTTTAACACTTTCACTTAGCTAGAGGAGTTTGACAGTGGGGCTACTATATAGCCCCTGGTGGCTCCACACTCATCCGAATTCAGGGTGCATACATGCCTGGCCGGGAAGCGGCCCTTCGTTAAGGTGGAGGAATCCCGAAGATTCCGATAGGTCATCGAGTGGTTGACCAGTCTCATGCTATATCATGACAGTCAGTTTTCGGCTTTCTCTACTGAGGTGCTCGTCCGGATGAACCAGGGCACAATCACAGTAGTTCTCCTGGTGCCGCCTTAGCCGATAGAGCGGAACGTAAGGCAGCAAAACACAGGAGCCGGGCAAACCCAACATTTAACCAAAGACATGATTCGGAGCTGATGCATGTAAGGACAAACTCGTGACGCCGAACACTCCCTAAGGTATTCGGTCTTTATGGTGTAAATCGAGCCTAAACAGTGCCCTTTGTAATAAGCCCCTGGTGTCCAGGTACGTGCAATATTTTGACGTGGCCACATGCCAATACGTTAGCATTCTTCTCAATTGTACTGAGAATCCGAGGGATGTGTATCAACAAGAGACAGTAAAAAAGGTTTACGCAGGGTCTTAATCTAAAAAAAATCCTTGGAACGGTTCCCTTCTACACGTCTGCGCCTGTGTCTCCGTTGTGCCGTATTCTGGACGGGTGTAGCACGATGGTCATCTGAAAAAGAGAGGAATTTGATTGAAAACTTGTCGTGCAAAAGGTAAGTTATACTAAATAAACAATATGTGTAAAGTTGAGCCTGATTGTCACTTGTGCGCGCGCGTTGAGCCCCTTGTATTGTAATAGTGGTATAGCCATCAAACCCATATCAATTACATATAGCAGTACCGGACTCGTCCAACCGTGTCCGTGGTCTTAACGATCTGTCAGATGCTTTAGTTGGTGAGGCCGTTTAGTGTGCGGCTGCCAAGGCAGCCGCACAGTCTTCCGTGCGCAAGGAGCTCTCAATATTTGCATTTACTGTAATGATGCCACGTGGACCGGGCATCTTAAGCATGAGGGAAGTGTAATGCGGTATTGCGTTAAAGCGTGCGAAAGCTTCGCGTCCGAGTAGTGCTTGATAGCCACTTTGGAACGAAGCGATGTGGAACGTTAAATTTTTGCTGCGAAAGTTATCGGGAAAGCCGAATATAACCTCTAGTAGCAGGGAGCCCGTGCAATGGGCCTCTAGGCCTGGCGTTACTCCTTTGAAGGTAGTATTGCTGCGGCTAATTTTTGTTGGGTCTATCCCCATTTTCCGGACTGTGTCCTGATATATCAGGTTTAAACTGTTGCCACTGTCCATCAGGACTCATGTGAAGTGGTATCCGTCAATTATTGGGTCTAATACTAAGGCAGCCCATCCTGCCCACCAGATACTTGCCGAGTAATCTCGATGGTCGAAGGTGACCGGTTGGGATGACCAGTGGCAGAACTCCGCTGTGATAGGCCCTAGGACATGTGTTTCTAGGAGTGCCGCTTTGTTTCTCCCCTTTGTCACGTGTAATACGTTTACTGTTTTGACTTCTGGTGGGAACTTCTTCTGTTCCCCAGTGCTTTGCTTGCGAGGCTCGTCCTCGTCTTCGCTTGGTGTATCCTGCCCCTTGTGTTCGGCGTTGAGCTTGCCGAACTGCTTGAAGACCCAACATTCTCTATGGGTATGATTTGCATGTTTATCGGGGTGCTATGGATCTGACATATTTGGTCCAGAATCTTGTTTAGGCTGGACAGTTCGTCTCTGTTGCCTTTGGGGGCAGCTTTTGCTGACCTGGCCGAGAGCTTTTGAATCCGGCGTTTACCGCTGTGCTCTTCGGGCTGTCTTCTTTATTCCGGCGCTTGTTTTTGCTGCGTCGTGATTTCCCGTTTCCGTCCCTGACTTCGGATGTACTTGGGTCGCTGGTGCTGCATCGGGCTAACCAGCTGTCCTCGCCCGCGCAAAAGCGGGTCATGAGGCTTGTTAATGCTGCCATTGTTCTCGGCTTTTCTTGGCCGAGGTGTCTGGCAAGCCATTCGTCTCGAACGCTGTGCTTGAAAGCTGCTAAGGCTTCGGCGTCCGGACAGTCGACTATTTGGTTCTTTTAGTGAGGAACCTGTTCCAAAGCTTTCGGGCTGACTCTCCGGGCTGTTGAGTTATATGACTTAAATCGTCTGCATCCGGTGGTCGGACATAGGTCCCTTGAAAATTTGCCCGAAAGGCGTCTTCGAGCTCTTCCCAGCTTCCAATGGAGTTTTCGGGGAGGCTTTTAAGCCAGTGCCGAGCTGGCCCTTTGAGCTTGAGGGGTAAGTACTTGATGGCGTGGAGATCGTCTCCTCGAGCCATATGGATATGGAGGATGTAGTCCTCAATCCAGACCCCAGGGTCTGTCGTTCCATCGTACGCCTCTATGTTTACGGGTTTGAATCCCTCTGGAAATTCATGGTCCAGCACCTCATCGGTGAAACATAGGGGGTGTGCGGCACCCCTGTATTTGGGTGTACCGTGGTATTGGGATGTTTGTTGTGTTGCATTGCATGCTGGAGCGCGCTTGCGTGGCCCGTAGATGGATCTGGTTGCGCCGTACTTTTGATGCGAGTCCTCACGTGGATCGCGTACCGGCTTATGTGCGGCGTCGTTTGCCGTTCTATGTTGGCCACGAGGTCGTCTATCTGACTGGATGGCCGTTTTGTTTTTTGATTGCGGGGGATCTAAGGCCTCCTCATCGAATTCAGGTAGCAACTTTCGCTTCGGGTAGCTCTTGGTGTGGCGATTGCCGCCATATTTCGCTGCAGTGTTGAGTACTTCACTCCATCTGATTCTGAGTGTGTCTTGTGCAGCCCTGAGCCTTTGCTTCTGCTTTTTCAGACTCCTCGCAGTGGCAACCAGCCTTTGATGGGCATTCTGTTGCTCCGGGTGCCTGTCCGGTGTGATGTCGTCCGGACTGTTATCTTCGACGGGGTCGGGTTGTTCGGTTTGATTCTCCGTGTTGCCCTGGTCGGGCGATGGTTCACCCTGCTCTATCGCTGGGTCTATATGACCGCTGTTTCTGCCGAGGCGGGATTTGGAGCGGCGCTTACGCCGCCGCTTTGACTGCTTCTCGAGGGAACAACCCTTCGCTGCGTCCTTCCGTTCCTCGTCGTCGTTTTCTTTGGGTGTGTCCACCATGTATACATCATATGATGAAGTGGGCGTCCAGTGCCCTGTGGGCAGTGGTTCCTGTTCGTCTCCTACATCGTCGTCCATACCGTCGATGTCTTCGGAGTCGAAGTCGAGCATGTCGGTCAAATCGTCGACAGTGGCTACTAAGTGGGTGGTGGGCGGGCAGCGAATTTCTTCGTCATCCGCGTCCCAATCCTGCCGAACATAGTTCGGGACGGACTCTCCTGACAAGGAGAGAGAGCTTAATGAATTCAGCATGTCGCCAAAGAGCGAGGGCTGAAAAATATCCGCGGAGGTAAACTCCATGATCGGCGCCCGGTCGGATTCGATAGACACGGACGCAGGCGGTTCGGAGTCTATGGCCGGGGAAGAATCCGGTAGTTCGGCGTCACGGCTCCCGTGAAGGGTAAGGTCGATATTCGCCTCGATCGCCGATGAGACCGCGGCCTCCATGGCGGGGTCTATCCACCCGTCCATGTATGGCGCATCCGAATTGAGGGTCGGAGCGGTTGCCGACGTGATCTCCTGAACACTGTCCAATGGCAGAGCTAAATCATGCTCATCGTGACCGTGTGGCGCACTAGGCAAGGGGCTCGAATCCGTCGAAGATCAAGTCTCCGCGGATATCGGCCGTGTAGTTTAAGCTTCCAAACCTGACCTGGTGGCCAGGGGCGTAACTCTTGATCTGCTCCAGATGGCCAAGCGAGTTGGCCCGCAGTGCGAAGCCGCCGAATACAAAGATCTGTCCGGGGAGAAAGTCTCACCCTGGACTGCATCGCTATCGATGATTGAAGGAGCCATCAAGCCTAATGATCGACGACACAGAGGAACTCTCAATGAAAGCACCAATGTCGGTGTCAAAACCGGCGGATCTCGGGTAGGGGGTCCCGAACTGTGCGTCTAAGGCGGATGGTAACAGGAGGCAGGGGACACGATGTTTTACCCAGGTTCGGGCCCTCTTGATGGAGGTAAAACCCTACGTCCTGCTTGATTATTCTTGATAATATGAGTAGTACAAGAGTTGATCTACCACGAGATCGGAGAGGCTAAACCCTAGAAGCTAGCCTATGGTATGATTGTATGTTGTCCTACGGACTAAAACCCTCCGGTTTATATAGACACCGGAGGGGGCTAGGGTTACACAAGGTCGGTTACAAAGGAGGAGATATACATATATGTATTGCCTAGCTTGCCTTCCACGCCAAGTAGAGTCCCATCCGGACACGGGACAAAGTCTTCAATCTTGTATCTTCATAGTCCAACAGTCCAACCAAAGGATATAGTCCGGCTGTCCGGAGACCCCCCTAATCCAGGACTCCCTCAGTTGCCATTGAGAATATTAACTATAATATTATCTAGGAGTTTAGTAGCTTTCCTAAAGTGATTTCCATAAAAGTGCCTCCCGTGCCGAATCTAAAATATTTCTAGAAGCAATTCACGGATCAACAAGAATAATATCAAATTAGCATTGTAGTCATTAGTTAAATTCTTAACCCATTGTAGATGGTTATGCAATCTAGTTTTAATTTCTTCAATCCCACTTTTATCAATTTTAGCATCAAGATCAAAAAATTCTGAATTCTTGGAACACCTTCTAGGTAAAGGTGGATCATATTCAGTCCCATCATTATCAAGATTCATATTGCAAAACAAAGATTTAATAGGGGACACATCAATAACTTTTAGATCTTCATCTTTATTTTCATAGCAATCCGGTTTAGCGGCCATCCTATTAACTAAGGTAGCCTCCCTATCCGAAATTTCAGCAGTCAATTTCTCAAGACGAGCAATCTGGGATCTTAAACCATCAAATTCTTTAGACATATCATCAAGCTCTTTATTCATAAAACTCATATGTTCCTTAAGCTTGTTTCTGAAGAAACTATTATGTTCAAATTGCAAAACCATAAAACTTCTGACATTGTTTTCGATCTCTTCTAACCTTTTAAGGTGAAGATCACCAAATTTAGGTAGAGCCATAGTGGCAAGCAAGCAAACTAACATACAAGCAAACAAAAAGCGGGCAAAAGGAGGCAAAAGAGAGAGAGAGAGGGAGGATAGAGAGAGAGAGAGGGCGAATAAAACGGCAAGGGTGAAGTGGGGGAGAGGAAAACGAGAGGCAAATGGAAAATAGTGTAATGCGGGAGATGGGGATTGTGATGGGTACTTGGTATGTTTACTTTTGCGCAGACTCCCCGGCAACGGTGCTAGAAATTCTTCTTGCTACCTCTTGAGCACTGCGTTGGATTTTCCCGAAGAGGAAGGGATGATGCAGCAAAGTAGCGTAAGTATTTCCCTCAGTTTTGAGAACCAAGGTATCAATCCAGTAGGAGGCTACGCTCGAGTCCCTCGTACATACACAAAAACAATAGCTCAACGCAACCAACGCGCTTAGGGGTTGTCAATCCCTTCACGGTCACTTACGAAAGTGAGATCTGATAGAGATGATAAATAATATTTTTGGTATTTTTGATATAGAGATGCAAAGTAAAAAGTAAAAGCAAAGTAAAAGCAAAGCAATAATAAAGTGATGGAGATTGATATGATGAAAGAAGACCCGGGGGCCATAGGTTTCACTAGTGGCTTCTCTCAAGAGCATAAGTATTCTATGGTGGGTGAACAAATTACTGTTGAGCAATTGACAGAATTGAGCATAGTTATGAGAATATCTAGGTATGATCATGTATATAGGCATCACGTCCGAGACAAGTAGACCAAACGACTCTGCATCTACTACTCTTACTCCACTCATCAACCGCTATCCAGCATGCATCTAGAGTATTAAGTTAAAAACAGAGTAACGCCTTAAGCAAGACGACATGATGTAGAGGGATAGTTCATGCAATATGATAAAAAACCCTTCTTGTTATCCTCGATGGCAACAATACAATGCGTGCCTTGCTGCCCCTTCTGTCACTGGGAAAGGACACCGCAAGATCGAACCCAAAGCTAAGCACTTCTCCCATGGCAAGAAAGATCAATCTAGTAGGCCAAACCAAACTGATAATTCGAAGAGACTTGCAAAGATAACCAATCATACATAAAAGAATTCAGAGAAGATTCAAATATTATTCATAGATAGACTTGATCATAAACCCACAATTCATTGGTCTCAACAAAACACACCACAAAAAAAGATTACATCAAATAGATCTCCACGAGAGAGGGGAAGAACATTGTATTGAGATCCAAAAAGAGAGAAGAAGCCATCTAGCTACTAGCTGTGGATCCCGTAGGTCGGAAGTAAACTACTCACACTTCATCGGAGAGGCTTGGATGATGATGTAGAAGCCCTCCGTGATTGATGCCCCTCCGGCGGAGCTCCGGAACAGGCCCCAAGATGGGATCTCGTGGATACAGAAAGTTGCGGTGGTGGAATTAAGATTTTTGGCTCCGTCCCCGATCGTTTGTGGGTATGTGGATATAATATATATATATATATATATATATATATATATAATATATATATATATATAAGGAAGAAGAAGTATGTCAGTGGAGCTCGAGGGCCCACGAGGCAGGGGGCGCGCCCTAGGGTGGGCGCCCTCCACCCTCGTGACCACCTCTTTTGTTTCTTTACATAGGGTCCAAGTCCCCTGGATCACGTTCGGTGAGAAAATCACGTTCCCGAAGGTTTCATTCCAATTGGACTCCGTTTGATATTCCTTTTCTTCGAAACCCTGAAATAGGCAAAAAACAGCAATTCTGGGCTGGGCCTCCGGTTAATAGGTTAGTCCCAAAAATAATATAGAAGTGGATAATAAAGCCCAATAATGTCCAAAACAGTAGATAATATAGCATGGAGCAATCAGAAATTATAGATACATTGGAGATGTATCACTTATCTGGAAGATTAACTCCTACTTGATTCAAGTGATTGTAGTACCCAGACATTCTGAGTACATGCTCACTGGCTTAGATATTCTCCTCCATCTTGTAGGCAAAGTACTTGTCAGAGGTCTCATACCTCTCCACATAGGCATGAATCTGAAATACCAATTTTCAACTCTTGGAATATCTCATATGCTCCGTGGCATTCAAAACGTTTTGGAAGTCCCGGTTCTAAGCCATAAAGCATGGCACACTAAACTATCAAGTAGTCATCATATTGAGCTTGCAAAACGTTCATAACGTCTACATCTGCTCCTGCAACAGGTTTGTCACCTAGCGGTGCATCAAGGACATAATTCTTCTATGCTACAATGAGGATAATCCTTAGATCACGAACCCAGTCCGCATCATTGCTACTATCATCTTTCAACTTAGTTTTCTCTAGGAACATATCAAAAATAAGGGAGCTATATCGCAAGCTATTGATCTACAACATAGATATGCAAATACTATCAGGACTAAGTTCATGATAAATTAAGTTCAATTAATCAAATTACTAATAAACTCCCACTTAAATCAACATCCCTCAAGTTGTTTAAGTGATAATGATCAATATCAACTAACCCATGTCCGATCATCACGTGAGATGGGGTAGTCATCAGTGGTGAACATCTCTATGTTGATCATATCTACTATATGACTCATGTTCGACCTTTCGATCTCCAGTGTTTTGAGGCCATGTCTGTACATGCTACGCTCGTCAAGTTTAACCCAAGTATTCCGCATGTGCAAAACTGTCTTGCACCCGTTGTATGTGAACGTAGAGTCTATCACACCCGATCATCACGTGGTGTCTCAACACGATGAGCTGTAGCAACAGTGCATACTTAGGGAGAACACTTTTTACTTGAAATTTAGTGAAGGGATCATCTTATAATGCTACCGCCGTACTAAGAAAAATAAGATGCATAAAAAGATAAATATCCCAAGCAATCAAAATATGTGACATGATATGGCCATCATCATCTTGTGCTTTTGATCTCCATCTCCAAAGCATCGTCATGATATCCATCATCACCGGCTCGACACCTTGATCTCCATCGTAGCATCGTGGTCGTCTCGCCAACTATTGCTTCTACAACTATCCTAACGCATAGTGATAAAGTAAAGCAATTACATGGCGTTTGCATTTCATACAATAAAGAGACAACCATAAGGCTCCTGCCAGTTGCCAGATATCTTACAAAACATGATCATCTCATACAATAACGTTTATCACATCATGTCTTGACCATCACATCACAACATGCCCTGCAAAAACAAGTTAGACGTCCTCTACTTTGTTGTTGCAAGTTTTACGTGGCTGCTACGGGCTTCTAGCAAGAACCGTTCTTACCTACGTATAAAACCACAACGGTGTTTTGTCAAGTTTGTTATTTTAACCTTCTTCAAGGACCATCCGTAGTCAAATTCGACTAAACTAAAGTAGGAGAAACAGACACCCGCCAGCCACCTTTATGCAAAACTAGTTGTATGTCTGTCGGTGGAACCGGTCTCATGTGCGTGGACATGTAAGGTTGGTCCGGGCCGCTTCATCCGACAATATCGCCGAATCAAAATAAGACGTTGGTGGTAAGCAGTATGACTATCATCGCCCAAAACTTTCTGTGTTCTACTCGTGCATATCATCTACGCATAGACCTGGCTCATGATGCCACTGTTGGGAATCATTGCATGGAAAACAAAAAAATCTACGCACACACAATGATATATCCATGGAGATGCATAACAATGAGGGGGATAGTGTGTCTACGTACCCTCGTAGACCGTGATCAGAAGCGTTTCTCAACGCGGTTGATGTAGTCGAACTTCTTCGCGCTTCAACCGATCAAGTACCGAACGCACGACACCTCCGCGTTCTGCACACATTTAGCTCGGTGACGTCCCTCGCCTTCTTGATCCAGCAAACGTCGAGGTAGTAGATGAGTTCCGTCAGCACGACGGCGTGGTGATGGTAATGGTGAAGTGATCCTCGCAGGGCTTCGCCTAAGCACTACAAAGATATGACCGTGAGAGTAAACGGTGGAGGGGGGGCGCACACGGCTAATAATTGTTCGGGGTGTGCTAGCACTACAAAAAAAATACACATCCGTGATGATACGTGTTTGTCATAGTAGGTCGCATTTTCTTTCATGCATGTACATCCATGACAAATTTATGACAGAATCAAGATAGTCATACCTGTGCTGTCGTATAAGTGTTCCATGACATTGCCAAAATTATCATCACGGAAGTGTCCACTTCCATGACGATAAATCGCGCGTCACAGAAGTGCTTTCTTCAAGGGTGACCGACATGTGGCATCCACCGTAATGGAACGCCGTTAAGCTATCGGGTCCGATTTTGGATCCGATAACCCGTTAACAGCCACGACCAATGCCGATTTTCCACGTGTAAAATTCTCATTGGCTGACGGATCACGCGTCAGCTCCACGTTGGCACATGTGTCACTCATCCAACGGTCGAGATGGGCCTATGATATGTTGACATGTGGATCGGCCCAAAAGTGGCCCACAAAGATTAAATGGGCCGGCCCAACCGAAGGCCCATAAGATTTAGCGTACCATAATGGGCCGGCCCAGCTAAAGGCCCACAAAATTTAGCGGACCATAATGGGCTGGCCCAGCTAAATGCCCACAAGATTTTGCGGACCACAATGGGCCGGCCCAGCTAAAGGCCCACAAGATTCTGCCGACCATAATGGGCCGGCCAGCTAAAGGCCCAACATTCTCTGTCAAATCGGCCCGTCAACGGCCTGTCCTAAACTTGTCATCAACGTGGCCCATGGTCACTTCTGGCCCGTTAACAGTCCGCTAAGTAATTGGGCCGAATTACGTCCCGGTGTATTTCCGACATGTTAAAGGTCCGACTTCATTTGGGCCCATTTACAGGCCATCAAAAATTTCGGCCCATAAACGACCGTGAAGGATTTGGGTCATATTCGGCCATGTCTGACATTCGACCTGTTAGAGGCCCACTATAGCTTTGGGTCACTTTCGGTCTGTTGTCATTTTCGGCCTGTTAACGCCGGACGTAAACCATGGGCCATATGTGGCCCAACATCATATCAGGCCCATTAACGGCCCATATAAAAATGACGATAATCTAGCCCGACCGAAGTTCCGGCCTGTTAAAGGCCCGTGTATTAGGTCGGCGCATTTACGGCCCGTCTGAATTTCGGCCTGTTAAAGTCCAGTGGGTTATTTGGTGCAATCAGGGCCCAATCTCACTTTCGGTCTATTAAAGGCCCATGTATTTTATGGGCTCGAGATATTTACACCTGTAAACGGCCTATTTTTACCGAGGGCCCAAATTATGTTTAGGCCTGTTAAAGGCCCACTATGGGCACAGGCCTACCAGAAAAATATGAAAGCTTATGCTGATTTAGGCCCAGATATTTTTAGTGGGCTACATGCCAATTTCGGCCCGTACTCGTTTTTAGCCCAATTGGAATGGGCCCGACGAATGTTGGCATGTTGGGCTCCTACGAAGCTTTCGGACGAATACATTACTAAGATAAACCTACACTATACAAAAATAGCATCGTAATTACTGCAGCCTGAGGCAGCATCATAAATGTTGTATCACAACAAAATAAATTCCAACCATACAACAAAAGGCCAGTTGGCATAAAGTTTACAGTCCTTCCAGATAAAAGCACCATCAGATGTATAGAAGCACAGATCATTTGACCTGAGTGCTAATGTTTCAGGCTGTAGAATCTGATGGAGCAGCACGATCTCCACCTTTTTTCCGCCATTGCTCTTGAACAATGAAGCGAATGTCTGACAGTCTGGTTTCAAAACCATTCATATCTTGACGACATTTCTCAACCACTATTCTTGTTTCCGAAACAACATCCATTAGGGATTGGACTTGTGTCTGGAGCACAGGTATATCACTCTGTCTAGCAGGAAGATTTTGTTCAGTAGGCGATTTGGACGAGGTTACCTTGACAACCAACCCAGAATTACGCAGGAAGGTGTTTTTTGCACTGTTAGTGGAGATATACCGACGCACTGCAGCAAGAGGTGACATTGTGCCTGTAGTAGCCTCATCACCTTCAGGTGGTTGTGGATGTTCAATCATTTGTTCCATAGCTTCCTGAAAGTTTGAACTTGTAGATTAGTGTACCAGATAAGTTACTAATGAGACAAAAACAAACAAAGTAGGTTAAACATTTATACATAACTTATTTTGGTGAACTACTGTAATACATTAGCATGTATTGTAGTGCCAACTACATAATAAAATCACTTTCGGAACATATGTCCATGTAGCATGCCTACTGTATTGTCTATTTCCTCACATTCGTTGACATCTAAGGATAAAGAGACATGGTTTAAAGTAGGATGAACATAGTATGACATCATTCATATCATGGGAAAACAGATATAAAACAAACAGGCTATTTTATCATTGTGTGCGCACATGAACATAACAACTAGATTACAGATCAAGACCAAAAGAATATCCTTCATCTCTTTTAAACCATGTAAGGTGAAACGATACGTTAAGACAACTATGAATAAAAGTGAACAGAGTAACTGACATTGGCTGCAAACCAAGTAGTTAATGAACACATCACAGTACCAATCAGTTCAAGGCAGGAGGAGTAAGGACTTACAACAGCGGCTTGGACTGGTGTGCCCATGCCCTTCATCTTGCTGGTGTGGCAATCCTTGAAGATTTGCACTGCATTCGGTTCAGGTTCTTTTTGGTCCACACGAGATTTACTTTGTATTTCGAACAACTCAATATAGATACGATAATATGGCACAAAAAAAGAAGGAAGTAGCAACTATTTACAAGAGCCTCGCAGTGTGCAATATAGCTACGAGATCATGTGGTCTGTTGGAATTTCACTTTAGAACGGTTGGTTTTGTTCTTCAAATAGTTAGCCTAGAAGAAGATACACTTGTAAGGCACATACATAAATACAAGTTCAATATGTGGTCTGATCAAATACATATAGCCTACCTGATACTTTGGATCAGACCAGTGTTTAACGAGGGCTGTCCAGTCTTCATCTGTAATATATTCCACTGGAGATGTTTGGGCGATTTCATTGTTAGCCTTGCCTTCAAAGTGAGATTTTCTAAGGTGGTACCGATACTGTCGCAGAGCAGACTGAAAAACATGAGTGCATGCTTGTCTAGTTGCATCATCTTTCAGATCCAACTTGAACCTCATCTGTTGAAAAAAGAATGTGAGTCTTATTAGGAGGAAGCTAGAAAGTATGGGACAGAGCAAGACAATATTACTAATTGCGATGAATAACATTACTTACGGATAAATGGTCAAGGAAGGTGTTAAACTGGGTATTGTCTTTCTCATTCCTGTACTGGATCCACGTTGGGAGGATACGTGCATGACACCTAACGGCAACGGCTGCCTCTGATACTAACTTGGCTGACTCTGTAGCATCACGTGGCCTTTTTAAACCTGCCTCAAAATGGATCTCCATTCTTCCTCCTTTAGATTTTGTTAATCTGTCAAGCATTATCCCTGATGTCTGTTTCCGCTTGCGCCGTGGTGCTAGTTCAACAACGAATATGGAAAGTGTTAGTGTACATCAAACTATGAGAGTACATATAAAGGAGCATGCAACTGCAACTTGACTCGGTCAGGTATCGTCTTGGTGTTGATGCTCATGAGGTTCATATGATCTTGCCAAGTCCTGTTGTGTCAGCAGTGCTTCGGAAGTAGTGTTAGGTGTGAAGGCAGCTTGGGAACTGGCCAGTTCCGGAGCAAACGAACGAGTAACTGGTTGAGATGCTGGTACAGTTGAAGTGGATGCTGCAGCTGGTGGAGCAGGTGATACTGTGTTTGTAGATTTAGCTGGTGGACTTGGACCTTCTACTGCACTATAAGTACCAGCAGAATCTCAACGGCAGAACCTTTTCCGTTTCACCTGACGAGTAACAGCACTCCCTACTATATTATTTTCTTTGCTCTTTTTTGACTTTGCCATGTCAAGTTGTACCCACAACACAAAAGAATAAAATCACTCTTCAGAACTCATTGATGCATGATACAGACAAGCAATACTTTGATGTAAGATAACCGTATGAGGATGGAATATGTAAGAAAAACAGGACAGCATGACATATTCACAGCTACGATGTGCAAACTAAGCAGAAGGATTTTCAAGAAAATAGAAGTAATGCAAGCTAGACACCATATGAAAGATGCAACCAATATTACTCTGCCAAGTTAAAAGTGTCTTGTCATAAGTGGCAATTCGAAAAATTAGAACCAGTACAACGTAGAAATCAATGCAAGATGCAACCACTATCAAACTGCCATGTTAAAAGCATCCAATCATGAGTGACTGATGCGGGATACACAATAGCAGTACTTTGATGTAAGAACATGGTATGATAGATAGATGCAATGTATTCTAGACACAGAAAGCCATGTCATATGCACATGTATAACGTATAAACTCAGCAAGTGCAATTTAATCAAAATAGAAGAAATACAGGCTAGACAACATATGCAACATGAAACCAATTATCACACTGTCAACTTAGAGCAAGCACCTGCGATGGTGGAGTACGGGAGATGAACTCATCATGTAGACTTGGGACTTCAACTTCATTAGCAGTAGCAGTGGCAAATCTAGAGAGTCTCTGTTTGCGTCGGTGCGGAGGACCACCAACATCCCCTAACTTACTCTTTTCCTTCATATTTTCTGATATTGCCTTATGAAGTCAAAACCACAAGAAGATGAATAAAATTAGCTCTGCATAACTGGTTGATGCATGATACAGACGAACACTACTTTGATGTAAGGCAAGCGCAGGATAGGAGGATGGAATATATACAAAAAAGACAGCGTTTCATATTCACACGTACGATAGGAGGATGGAATATGTATGAAAAAACAGTAAGCGGAAGGCATTTCAACAAAATTAGAAGAAATGAAAGCTAGGCACCATATGAACATGCAACCAATATCACTCTATCAGGTAAAAAGTGTCTCGTCGTAAGTGCCATTTCAAGAAATTAGAAGCAGTACAAGCTAGAAGACAATGCAAGATGCAACCTACATCACAGTCCCAAGTTAAATGTGTCTTATGGGTAAGTGATCGTTGCAGGTATAAGTTGTAAGCTACGCAGATGCAATTCAACATAATCAGAAGCAATACAAACTAGACATCATACGGAAAACGCAACCACGTATAACAGTTCCAAGTAAGAGCAAGCACCTGTGATGGTGGAGTAGGGGAGATGTGCTCATCATGTACACGTATGTTCTAGAAACAGGAACACGTGTCATATTCACAGGCATTATGTGTAAAGTAAGCAGATGCAATTCAAGTTAGAAGCAATACAAGCTAGACATCATACGCAACATGCAACCACATATAATAGTGTCAAGTTAGAGCAAGCACCTGTGATGGTGGAGTAGGGGAGATGTGCTCATCATCTACACAGCTACGTTGACTGTCCAGCCTTGTGTTGTCTTGCGAATCTTGTTGGGAGGATGGCGGAGTAGAATCTGTAGAGACCCCCCTGTTTGAGTTGCTCCGAAGGACCACCATCATCCACTGCCGGACTAATTTCCTTCAGCTGT
The DNA here is from genome assembly GCF_018294505.1 of Triticum aestivum. Lineage (NCBI taxonomy): Eukaryota > Viridiplantae > Streptophyta > Magnoliopsida > Poales > Poaceae > Triticum > Triticum aestivum. The sequence goes on along the minus strand of NC_057806.1, from coordinate 444,911,200 downwards.
AATGATTTTGCATTGTGAAGTCAAACCGATAAGAAAAAAGAATAAAATTCGCTCTTCAGAACTCATTCATGCATGATACTGACGAACACTACTCGGATGAAAGGCAAACACATGATGCGAGGATGGAATATGTATGAAAAACAGGATGGTGTGACATATTCACACCTATGATGTGGTAACTAAGCAGAAGGCATTTCAACAAATTAGAAGCACTGCAAGCTAGACACCATATGAAAGATGCAACCAATATCACTCTGCCAAGTTCAAACTGTATGGCGTTTCAACAAATTAGAAGCAGTACATGCTAGAAATCATATGCAAGACACAACCAATATCACAGTGGCGACTTAAAGGTGCCTTATCATAAGATATAGTATGTACCAAAAACAGGAAAGCGTGTCATATTCACATGTATCATGTGTAAGCTAAGCAGATGCAGTTTACACTAATTAGGAGCAATACGAGCTAGACACCATATGCAACATGCAACCAGATATCACACTGCCAAGTTAGAGCAAGCACCTTGGATGGTGGAGTAGGGGAGCGGAGACTTGGACCTTGTAATGCACTATCAGTACAAGGAGAATCGGTACAGATGCTCCGTTTACGTTGCTGCAGAGGACCACCATCATCACCTTCCTTACTCTTTTCCTTCCTCTTTCTTGATTTTGCCTTGTCAAGTCAAACCCACAAGAAAAAGGAATAAAATTTTCTCTTCAGAACTCATTGATGCATGATACTGACGAACACTACTTTCATGTAAGACGAACACTACATATCACACTGCCAAGTAAGAGCAAGCACCTGCGATGGTGGTGTGGGGGAATTGCGGTGATCAACTAGAGAGCTACGTTGACTATCTTCATTTAGCCTTGCTGTTTCTTGAGAATCATGCGGGGAGGATGACACTGCACTCTTTAAACGAGTATGGCGTCTCACAGAAACCCACCCGGGTGACTGTCTCATCATAAGTGATTGACGAGGGATACAAAAGAGCATTAGTTTGATGTACGAACATGGTTAATAGACATATGTAGTATGTATCAAAAATAGGAAGGCATGTCATTATCAAAGGTATAATGTGTAAAGTAAGCAGATGCAATTTAACCAAATTGGAAGCAATACAAGCTAGACACCATATGCAACATGCAACCACATTTGACAGCGCGAAGTTAAAGCAAGCACCTGGGATGGTTGTGTGTGGCAATTGAGATTATCAACTACAGAGCTACGTTTACTGTCTCCAACTACTGACACTGCACCCGTTAGAGCGCTGTAATGCTTAGTGCTTATCTTCGAATTACACTGGAGCGACTTCTGTCTTTTCTTTTCTGCATTCATCAACACTGCGTCAGAGTCTGAAATACCCATGCATAAAAAAAAATAGTGTGAGTATGGGTGAAGTGTGTGCACAATTAGTACAGTGTAAAGGTAGCAGATAGCAGGTCGATGAGAAATAAATGACGGGAGACATATGATAGCTCTACAACATGCATGGCACACTAAATTACTACAGGATTCTATGAAAATAACAGTCGACTGAAAGCAAATAGGTCAGTCCATTTTTTCTGCACCGTCCGATGTACAAAGAACGGGAAGATCGCCTTCATCTACCTCCAGCGAGTCAGTGTTGATGATCTCCCTCGAAACGCCAGCGACCACTGGCCCAGTATTCCTCCCTGCTTGCGCCCTCCCCTCGACCTCACTGCACCGCCGTGCTTGGCACTGCCCACCGGCCATCCATTCAAGCCCCGCCGACCTCCAGATCGAGCGCAAGCAGCTCCTGCACCCCACACCCCTATGATAGACACCGATGCGCCGCTTCCCCGGGGAATAGGCGGACTAGGTGCTCCGTGCGCCTAAGCGGGTGCTGCTTCTTTTAATTGCGGTTCGAATGACCTTGAATTGAAATCCAGGCGGGCTACTGACCTCTAGCAAAGGTGAAATAGTAAAAGGGAGGAAACCTTGTGCATTTAGTATCACAAAGAAGATGCAGTAAGAAGCGCTCAACTAGTTTCTTTCATGGGATGAATACGGTGTGAGCAGAAACGTAAGATTTGCACGAATAAGGGAAGAGGAGTACCTCTTTCTGCTGGCAGTGCTGTGTCCTCCTTCTGTTTTTCTGACAATCTTCTTGTTGTTCGCCGGAAACCAGAAGTTGTGGAGGACGTTGCATCCTTGGACGAACCCATGGCCAAGTTGTTTAGTGTGGTGCGGTGGCCGTTTGTCGGCGGCGGGGAAGCAGATCCGAGGCGGCGAACGACGGCGTAGCGGGAACAGCTCCAGTGCGGTGGACGGTTGTGATAGTGGAGCCGCAGTAGTGAGGCGCATGACGGCGTGGTCGGAGTGGTTCTGGTAGGGCGCACGTCGGCATCGGCGTCATGGAGGCATCTCTGCCTCGGCTTCAGCTGCTAAGTCCTTGAGGGCGTTGCGGTTGCGGTTGCGTTGGACGACGACGTTGGGGTACTGAATCTGGCGTGATGGAGGAGGGCGGCGGTGGATTGGCCGCTATGGGGTGGAGGACGATGGAGAGGGTGTTTTCGCGCCCATGGAGTATGAATGGGGAAACCGAGGGAGGTGGGGAACTAAGGGGGAACAATGTTTCGGTTTGAGACGCGCTTGTTTGAAATTTGGGGAAAGTTACAAACTTTCCCCCCATCTAAAATTTTGGACATATTGTGGGTTGGGGGTAGGACAGTCATGTCAGGTGTCCCAAATGTGGGTGGGATAGATTTCGGCCGAGCGCATGGGTAGGCGCCCACGGGGTATGAATGCTTCTCTGGCGTCTTGGTGAAGTTACAAACCTACCCCGGTTTAGACCTTTGGACATCGGGACGATAGGCTACACGGGCAAGAGTTAGGATAGTAATTTCCTACCACCAAAACATTAGTCTCGCGCGGTTTCGGGTGACCAGAGGCCTATTTGGCACTTTGTTCAATATTTGGGAGCAGAAGCGTTAACGTTTTCGGTTCTCTTGAATTGAACTTTCAGGATTTGTCAAACTTCACAAATCTTTACTCTTGAAAATCCTAAAGCTATGATTATTTTGGAATGGAGGGGGTACATTTGAATATACATTGTACACGAGTATATATTAAAAAATATGCAACTTACCTCAGTTCATGCATGGTTCCAGATATAATCTCCTTGGTTGCAAAAAAAGTTAGATATGCGTATGAATATATATAGCATGTTTAAACTCACAACAAAGATTGATGCCCCCTTTTACATCTGATTTACAAATGCCATTATCTCGGGTTAAAATAGATGAATGCACTTCCTATGAATTTGAATTTTTGAAACCCCCTTTATGTTTAATTCGACATGTATTCTATTTCGTAGCTAGCAATTTGGAATGTATCCATGCAAGTGACAAATGTATAAAGTGCTTCACACTAACAACATGGAGTGCACTAATTAATGTTTACATATGAATTGCAAAAGCATCCATTGCCTGTATTTCAAATCGCTCTCACTCTATGGATCGATAATATGAAATAAACGCATGCACATGCTAGAATTCAATTGCAGTTGAAGAAAGAGCCTACTCCTTGTACTGTATATTAGTGATAGGGGTGTGTACAAAGTACACGTGAATACCAGGCATTGTGTGTGTGTGTATACTATCGACGAACTAGCCCCCAAGCTTGTATAACATACTAAGGGCCTAGGGCTACAAATCATATATAGTCGGCTTATCACCAGTGGGGACAGAGTCCTCCGCGACTCTGGTAGCTTCGTGTTGTACGCTGAGTCCTCCACATGGGTCTTCGTATAACACGTCTCGGTCCAACCTATATGTGGCGCAGGATGGAACCGACCCATGAGTCTTGATGTTGACCCACCACAACTAGAAATGATGTGCCCACCACATCACACACACAATCGGCCACTAAGAAAATAAGCATATACAATAGTACAACGGTATCTAGCTCACGATACGTCTCCATATTTTGTTGATGACACTGACGGACTTTGCATTTGATGCCTGCTCCATATTTTGTTGACGACACATACGGTCATTGTATTTGAAGCGAAAGCAAGATATGATCACTGGACTTCATAATAAGCTCATTACGGTCACCACATACATTTTGTTGTGCTAACCAACATGTGGTTGGATGGTTAGAGGACAGTGGTTTCTCGATCCCACCAAGGTTAAAGAACCGGTGCTCGCATTTATCTTGTGTTAATTTCAGTATTTTCCGGTGACGTACGTTCAGTGGGAGGAGATGTTCCACTCGACTACGAGGCACCTATGGTGACTTCGTAAAATCTCAAGATCATATATGCTGGCGCACTCTCTCGAAGGTGCTCATAGGGGTAGGGTTCGCGTGCGTGCGCTTATAGCGGTGAGTGCTTGCGCGTATATATGAGCCCTTGCGTCTATACCGTGTTAAACAAATACGTATCATGATTATATGGTCACTGGCTCACCCATACAACTCCGTATTTTGTTGATGACACAATCAATTGACCAGTCAAACGTTCCACGCGGCGCAACTAGTGTTGCACCATCGGGGCGCGTAACCGTGGGGCCCACCTGTTAGCCCGTATATGAAAGAAAGAAATGGTAGTTTGAGTCTGTATTGTGTTAATAAAATAGGAGTACATTTGAGGGTGATCATACGGTCACTGGCTCACCATACAGCTCCGTAATTTGTTGATAACACGATCAATTGACCAGTCAAACGGTCCACATTCAGCAGCATGCATTACCATAGGGCCCACCCGTCAGTGCGTATATGAAGGACAGGAATGGTAATAAATTAGTGGTCGGAGGGTATTCGAAGTCGTGAGACCTCTAGTTGGCAGTCACCGGCAGTTGGGGGGCGTTCATTGGGCGGTGGGGTGGGGATCCCCGAAGAAAAAGCTCGGCGGGGGGGGGGCTAGAGGGATGGCCAGTGCGGCAGCAGACCGGCGATGGGGAGTGGTTTCGAGGGAGGGTAGGCCGGCCGCGGGGGCTGGCGGTTCGGCCGGTGGTGGCTGGCGGCTCAGGAGAGGTGGAGTTTGATGATAAAGTGGAGGCCCTTGATTTCGTATCCAACAGCTGGAAAATCTAATGACCAGAGATGAAAAAGTCAGTCGACTGACGTGTAGCCTCACCCCGCACGTACACATGCACGCACACAAGACACGCACGCAAGACACACACGCATGTAGGTGTGCAACACTGACACGTACACATGCACGCATCCTGGCGTGCAACACTGACACGTACACATGCACTCACGAACACACGCACGTACGCACCCATGCATGCAACACTGAAACGTACACTTGCACGCACGCAACACTCGCACGCCTGCATGCACACAGCACATGACGCAAGACACGCGTTCAACCTATACATGCATGCACCCTTTGTTAAGGACATGGATTGTTACGGGTATTAATCAATCTTATCTGTGATAAGCAGAACATTGATATTTGCAGCGGCCTTTATGAATCACAACATATCGAACGGGCTATCAACATAGTAGGCTTATCTACATGAAAAAGATGACGTCACACTCAATGAACAATCATCGGTTTATGAAATGCCCGCTTCTGACCGCCCTGGCCCACCAAAGGTTCCTCTGCTGTGCGCTACCTGCGTTGGGTCACTGACATGCATGCCATGCACCAAAAGAGCCCACATGTCAGTGGAAGAACGGCGCGGTGTCCTAGGTCAGAGTCGAATTTTGCCATGTGTTGTTTTCATGGACTAGCAAGATGCCCGTGCATTGCACGGAACATCAAGATGCATTTTTTTACAAACTCCCACATGCATGCAAGGGATAATTAATGTCCTCCTTTGCTCATACCATGAGGCAAACACCATTAATATTGCATCGATTAGTGTTAGTGGCCTTGTATATCTCCAAATTGTAATTTTGATAGTGGCCCCTTGTAGATAAAAATGGAGGGAGAAAGATGAGAGATAAGGTGAGGAGGAGTGGGGCGTGGTGGTGACTGGTGGTCAGACTGGGCGGAGGCATGGGGATGGACGGCGCATTATGTCTAGGTTTGTATCTCTCTCACACACACCCACGTAGGTGGGGGACGTGCATGAAGAGAAGAGGTGCACGCACGGCGCATGTACTCCCGTCTCTTTCCCAACCACACCCGCGCGGGTACACGGTGGAGCTCATTTCTGTACGAAAAAGGCAACCCATGTGGTAATTTGGCACGTGTACTGGTTGTCCACTTGGTGGAGGGAGGATCGTCTACCACGGGTGAACAAACAAATTGCGACTTGATGCGTTATGTTAAATTAAAAAAAGAGGCAAACCATGTGGGGCCTACCTTAGAGGCAAGGCTCTATACACTGGAGTACTTTTGATGTGTCCCGTCAACTCACAGAACGAGGAGAAGCTTGGTTAGTACGCCGTCTCCCCCGCCCACGAGCGCGGTGGTTCGTAGGATGAGGTGAAGCTTGCTTACTACGCCTTACGGCCGCTCCCTCGCCCACGCACGCGGTGGCTCGCAGCACGAGGAGAAAATTTTAGTACTCCCTCCGTTTACTCCTCGTCCCTACTACATACTTTGGTTAGTACTCCCTCCATTTAATTATACAAGGCCACTATAAAAAATACATTTTGCATCTATATAAGGCCACAAATAGTAATCGAGACAAAAGTTACTACTCCCTCCTTTCTAGTTTATGGCTCAATTTCAAAATCTCTCCAACCAAGGTAGACGGTGAGTGGTCGAATTAATTTCATAGTTTGCACAAGTAATTAGTACGCTCGTTTTTCTCAGGCTGCTTGTAATGGGTAGTATCATAAGTTAGTATCATGCATATGATACTAGTGTGTGATACTACCTCTCTAATGCATAGTATCATGTGTTAGTACCATAGATGACTTTATTTATTGCCATGCATGACACATAGTAGCATTGCATTTATTATGATACGGTATCATGATATGATACTCAACCATCTATTTCTTCATTTAATGCTATGCCACATCATCAAAATTACCTACTTGGCATGCATGATACTAGTTATGATACTGCCATTACGACCAGCCTCAAGAAGTTATGTTTACCGAGGCATTAATTAGAACGAATGCATGAATGACCACTAAATTTCCATGAACTTGTGCGTGCATTGGTTAGTTTCCTCTTGACACTGCTTGCGTCGGGTGATCTAACGCACCTCGAAATCCAACATGTAATGGTACTACTACTAGTATAGTAGAATTGAGACTTATCAAACGGAAAAACGAATGTTTTTTAGATGAGCCCTATAAACCCTAGTGGGTACGTACTCCGTAAAAACAAATTTTTCCAAAACTAAGTCGCTCCCTTTCATGAATTCTGTAGTATACTCCTCCGTCGACGCTCCCTTTCATGAATTATGTACTTCCTGTCGCCGACATGTGGGACATATAGCAATCGGGTTGACGTGTCAAGCACCAAATAACAGTGCAGAACAGCAGGGGGCGCACCCCACTCGTACCGGCCCAGTAGTAGTAATGAGCAATGAGACGTCAAATCACAATGTTGCACTTTCCCAGACGGACGAAGCAACCATTATTTCACACTTCGGTTCGCCATCATCTCAAACCACGTACTAGTATTGCTTCTGCCTCAAGAGGGACACGCGCATTGCCTTGGTACATCATGACACGTGGGACCGCATGACAGGCCATGCTCCCCCGCCGATCGCTCGGTAAAATCACCTCATTTTTACTATACTTCCTCCGTATCGGTTTACTACATGGCATGCACGTCGTTCTAGGTTGAGAATTTAACTGGCTATATATGTGATGAACAATACTCTAGCGTTCTAAAAAATGTATACTTTTGTATAGTAGTACTATCGATGGATTGCGCCATGGAGCAAAAATTGAAATTAAAAAAAGGGGGTACATATAGAGAGCGCTCGTTGCCAAATTATGCATATAGTACTGTTAAATTGGGGTGCTAAATTCTATTAAAGTAATACTAGTAGTATGTACATATTGAAGAGTTAAAGTAACGAAAAGAAACATAACATAGTTCTGCTGGGGGCTCAGCACAACACACCCCTCAAATTAAACTAAGAACACCTGAAATTAAACTATGCAACTAATCCGGTAGACACTGCATTAGAAGTTTAGAACCACCATGAGCAACGACACTACCACCTTACTCGGTGTCCTCGTCCACGTCCTCGACTTCGTCCTTGTCCATATCCCTCTTGGCCGATACTTCTTTGCTTGAACCGCACACTTGGCTGTTGCTCTTCATCCAACCCTTGTAGATATTGAAACAAAGGTAGACATCCATTGCAGCGTAGTGGATGTGGTCTACATCTAGTACATTCCGCTGCCATGCATGACGATGAAATGTGTATGGAGGTTTCTCCAGTTTACCGTACGAAGGATGAACCATGGCTCCTGCCAGGGTCGGCATTGAAGGCTGACGAGAGGGCACCAGCCGATTCTTTTGGAGGTCGAAGGGGTTGCCTACAACGAGGCCTACCCGACCCAGGACTTCTTCATCGTTCGTAAAGTCTACGGTAACGAATTTCACTGTTTTGTCCTTGAGGAAGTTCTTAAAATCCTGGCACTCAACGTCAGCATGGCATATGTGGTAGACCAAGCAAACGTTATGTATGCAAACCTGGATCACGGCGGGCTTCTTCCTCTCTTCGTCCTTTAGATCCTTCTCTCGTCCCAGGACTGTGGTGTACTCAACATCTAGCCCGGCAACCCACTCATCATCTGAGTTTTCGAACATGCGTCTGAAGCGAGAAAGGCATCCTTTCACCGTTGCAGAAGAACGGGTGTAGATGACGTCGAACTCATCGCTGGTGATGGTTCTAACCTTGTACTCACCGCCGATCGTGGAGATTTGGGACGCCATGGATTTGGGAGGAGGGTTAGGATTAGTGGAACTGCCGTAATGTGAATGGACGGGATGACTAGGAGCGAACCGTCGTAGTATTGAAGGACGTGCGGGGACGAGTAGAAGTGAACTGCCAGCGTGCGAACGGCAGGGTACTGGCTTTCCATTCTCCCATGATACGGGCTTCCAAGAGCCCTTGGATCTGAGATCGAACGGTTGCATGGCGTGATTCTAGACCTATGGGTGAATATCCTATCCTGGAGGGTTATTCTGCAAATTTTCAGCAACTTAGCATGCGACCGTTTGATCTCAGATCCAAGGGCTGCCAGCAGCCCGTATCATGGTCGCGCCTACCACGACCGTCGCGTCGCTCGCGCGGTCGCGCCCTTGGAGATTTAACACGGTGCGTTAGGCTATCTGATGTTGGCATGTCATACATAGTCATCACTTAGTCACTCATACTACAACAAGGTTGGCTATAAGTGTATTTTTTTACTCCTCTCTATCTCTTTCTTCGTACTCAAGGAAGAAAACGGTGCTAAGCGCGTGTATTTATTGCATTGGCCAAGGAGTGACCTCTTCCAATGAAATGGTGTTGCTAAGTTTGCTTCATTTAATTAGCTATAGACTCAAAATTGTCTTTTCACCTAGGTACACGCGCTTAGCACCGTTTCTTCCTTGGGTCACAAAACTAGTCTCTCTCTTCTTGATTAACTTGCCACATCAGACTTTATGCCTATGTGGCAAGCTTAAGCACCTGTAAGAGCAAGTAAAAGTAAGTACAATAGTGCGCTTTACATGGCATTTTTGCATATGTGGAGGAAAGAGAGGCAAGGAAAAAATGGAGAAGTGGGCTCTCATGCAAGAGCCAGCCTCTACTACATGGTGGAGCATTGGGAGAGGCACCTGTATGGAGGTGGCTAGGAATCTGGGAGACTCACGCCGGTTGTAGCGCCGCAGTTAAAATGGTAATGGCAAGTCAAATCACGGGGCCCTACCTGTCCAGCAGTAACTCGCTGTCAAATCACACAGCCCTACATTTGCAGCACCCTACTCCCTCGTCTTCTCGCGTCTCTGTCGAACCTACTAGGCAGAACTGCCCCGCCGCCTACCGCGCAGGAAAAGCCCCGCCCTCGACTTTTAAATACAACTACATCCGCTTAAGAATCCAATGATATACTTTTTGTGACATAGTAACTCATATTTAGTTAGTCAAATGGATGACCTAGAACTACATGCAGGCCCTATAAACCGAGACGCCTAAAAATAAAAAAACCAAGACGGAGAGGGTAGTTCAGCACGTATCTTTTTAGATCAATATAGTCGGGATTCACCAAGGAGCAAAACCAAGTGGTAGGCTGCTCCTGTCGTGTTGGCGTAGCAACTCAAGCAGGGTCAGTCCGCATACGAAATGGCGACACACTTAGCAGGACCCCTTTGGCCGACATGTGGGTCATCCACCGTCTTGTTCCACGTGCGATGCACCAAATTACAGTTCGGAGCAGCGGTTGGAATTGGAGGCACCCCGGTCGTAGCGCCGCAGTAGAAAATGAGCGACGAGGGGTCAAATCACAAAGCCCCACCTTTCCCGCATTAAGCTGGACGGATGAAGCAACCATCATTTCACTCTAGGGCGCAAGAGTATAAAGAAAAGAGAAAACAATGATGCGTGCGGCAGCTACCTAGGGCACCCTAGAGTAGGGGTCTCCACTACAGATCCTTTTTTTTAAAGCGCCTCCACTACAAATCGGCTTCTCCCTCGTCCTCTTGAAGAAAACCGATGATGAGTGCGGCGGTAGGGTTTGTAGGAGTACTACAGCGTGCGGGGCCACGTCGTAGTAAACAGGTTCGAGCCGACGCCTTAAATATGTGTGGGCCGCTTTGTTTGACGGGAACGAGGCAATATTTTGGGTTCGGGGACCAGTGGAGATATAGTACGTACAAAAAATTATGGACGTATGTTTGACCGAAAGGCAATGATGCATGGGCCCTGCATTTTGATATACCCGGGGTCGTGTGAAATTTGCTACTCTACTCAAAACTAGTAAGGTACACATGTATTGAACGCACGAGATTTCGAAACCAAATTATGAATAAATACACACTATAGCATGTAAAGCTTTGAGTCATATATGCATGATGTAGATGTTCGTTTAGTTCTTATAGTTCATCTCATTCAAAATCAATAAGTTTTATAGAAATGTTAAGATTCATGGGGTTGTGCATTGTAGTCCCTCCGTTCCAAAATAGATGACCCAACTTTGCACTAACTTTGTACAAAGTTAGTGCAAATTTGGGTCATCTATTTTGGAACGGAGGGAGTAGATCATAAAGTAAAAAACAAACAATGACAATTCATTTAGAAAAAATAATCAATTATGATACAGAAGATTCTAGAACAAAGGAGAAGTGCTTGTGTTTTGAGGTTTGTTCATTATGCTTAAGTTCAACCATGGAGTCTTCTAAATTGTACATGTGGCAGATCTGGTGGAATGTTGATGATATCCAATGTCCAGTAGTGCTCGGATTTGCCTATCTCTGCACTGTTGGGTTAGCTTCATCCAGCGACCATCTTTCAAAGTTATTGGCACACTATATAGTTCTTGTTCCATAGTTGCATGTTTTGGAAAAAAGCTACTAGTGGGTTGTACTATCTATTTAGGAATAGAAGATGTATACATGGAAGTTGTAGGGAAAGAGATGACATGGAGCATCTCAATTCCTATGAGTAGGGATTGGAAAAGAGATGTCATTTGGTTCACATCATAGGAACTTTTCTATTGAATCTAGAGATGACATGTTTCTCAATTCCTATGAGGAGGGATTAGAAAAGAGATGTAATTTGGTTCATATCATAGGAACTTTTCTATTGAATATACGCTAATGTTTATTTTCCTTTGAAATTAAGGGAGTATAGGAATCCATTCATATGAACCAAGTGGCTCTAAAGCTATAGAAATGATATCATGTTTATTTCCTTTGAAATGTGGAGTATATGAATCTATTCCTATGAACCAATTGGCTCTAAAGGAAAAAATTCTATAAAAATCATATCATATAGAGTTCCTATGATATTCCTCGACACTAAAGGATGCTTGAAATTGCTGCGGGTGATACGATGGTCTTTCTTTGTAGACTCCTCACCCAACTTTATAGTTACCTCTCGAAGATGAATGAAATGATATATACATGGTATTCTACATGTGCAATTTGGTACACGAAAACTCGGTAAAAGTTTGCGAGGTTCGAATTTTCAATAAAGCTATATGCACTGCATTTCGGAACGGAGGGAGCATATGGTAGTTGCTAACACTCACGTGGAAGATTTGTGTGTAGGAGGAGTGGTTGTTCTGTTAAATGACATGGCAAAACTGACACTGTCGGATGCCGATCTAACGGTCCTTACGGCGTTCGTCAGGAAAAGGCTTGTGGTGAACGTTTGTCGGATAAATGATTTACGGACACATGCATTGCATTGATACGTGCCCCCCTCTCTCTCTCTCACACACACGCACCCTCACGAGTCACGACTCTCCCGAGTCCTCTCCCAGACTCGCACGTCGCACCCACCGTCTATCTACAGGTAGACGTCACGCACATATGTGCTCTTCACACCCTACCCTCAGAACTTCTAAAAAACAAAAGACGGCGCACACATTTTATTTTAGCTTACACATCACACACTTGTACTATTACTCTTGCGGCGAACGTTCTTTGGGCATAGTATATTGTACTCTCACGAAGAGAAGCGGTGCACGCACGCACTAGTTCTCTCACACCCACTCGCGGGTACACGTAGGAGCGCATTTTTTTGAAGCTGGTACAACAAAATCACTCCACTATATATAAAAGCAGGAGCCTTAGCGCTTGCTTTACTAGGGTTCCTCTCGTTCACTCTCTCATGCTCTCCAGATCTAAGCAACACATAGGTGGCCACACTCTCTCTCAGCTCACGGCTGGTCACAAATCCGGCCGGACAACCTCGACCGGGGGAGGGGTGTAGGTGCATCGTTCACGCTGTCGTCGGCGGCGAGGGAGGAAACCAACGGCTGCCCGTGCGTCCCGATCGGCGGCCGTGCCGTTCTCTCCGAGAGAGCGCCGGCTCAGGAGGGCCTCCGACCCCTTTTTCCTCCCTGTGGTATTGTGGCCAAGATGCGGCCTCCCGACGTCGTCTTTGCGACATGCCGACGACCCTCGGGTATATATTCCTTCAAAACCTGCCTTGCTCTACTGCCCCAGCTCCCTTGCACAAGTCAAACTGAGTTCCAAGTAAGAATTTGATTACAAGATAAAAGTTGTAGTTTTATTATATGCCGTTTCCTGGGTTCCACTGATGTGTAGTTCTAGAGTTGTTTGACGGTTTACATGCATGTTTATGGACTATTTTGTGCAACTAAATAAGTCATTTAGGTCTGACAGACACTCATGTCCTGTATTAGCTTGAGGTATGGCTTATGTATGACTGAAATAAAATATTACACTTTTTCTGCGAATAATAAAAATATTACATTTCTCGATGAAGCATAATAAAACTTTAGCTAGCATCAGCCATGTAATGTTATGTTATGTGAACAGTGTAAACTTTGCAGTATAGCGGCATCTAAAAATCCATTTTTACAGTAATCTAAAAAAATAAGTTAGTAGTAGAGTGTTTATTTCCTAGGTGACAACGGGGAACCAAAATGTGCTAGCTATTTGCCAACTTGTCGTACTTGCATGTGAGGAGGTGGCAGCAGTTTCTAGACATTTCTCAACTTCAGTAGGTGCAATCCAGATTCAACGGGGACTTATTTATTTCTTTACTTGGAGAGCAGAGTCGGCCATGTGCACAAGGAGCGGGAGCGAATCCAGAAGCTCTTAGCCGTCAGATCATGTCAACCTTTGTTTGATGGATGAAAGTGATATGCATGAGAGGGGAAATGAACGGTGGATTTTGAGCCAATGCTTGTTTGGGCGGGAGAACCGAAGATGGAGTGGTATATCCAATTTCAAAACTGCCGCATTATAGTAGTAGTAGTTTAGAAGTAAAGCTATTTCATACAGTCGACTCAAAGCGTTGGTTCAAACAGGGAAGAAAGTGGGAAAGCTCTAGCATGAATCTAGGACTTGGTTCTAAGAGGAAACGGGGGAAAGTAGTAATATCTGTCACTGTTTAAATAACCGTATTTCTTATTTGCGCAAACAGGGATGTCTGTCTCCATATCGTTTCGAGATGTCTGTCTCCGTATCGTTTCTATCCGCGCAATCAAAAGCACACACCTCAGTTTTAGTACAACTGCGCAAAATGAGATGGCTATCCCTCGTTGCCGTCGTCTAACCTCCCGTCTTCAAGGTATCCCTACATTGGTAGTAACTAAGGTAGAATGACCAACGCAATCTAAAAGAAGCTGATTCGTACGTTTTACTTCCTGATTGCAGTGCAGGGACGAGCGAAAACAACTGCATCCTAGTCCGGAATGCACTTTCTACCAGTTCATCCATGGACCAAGGACTAGCTGGCACGGCTGCACGACGGTTTTTTGGACAGGTGCGCGGACAAGAGGCATTGTGGTCTGCTTATTTCTGCAAATAGCGGTGCTTAAATTTAGTGGAATGCACAAGCATTTCAGCTGGTCAGTACACTGCATGGTTCAGTTCAGCATTCCAGCTGAGACCACAATTATAATTGGTTATTCTGGAATGAGAGAACCTAACCCTGAATGGTGGCAACAAGAAAAAACCAGAGTGAACTCCAGGAAATTTAAGCCTGCCGGGAGGCCCTTTGCTCAGAGAGAAGCCTTGCTTGTTTTTTCCTGATTTGTAAACCTTCTCACAACTTTGTCTTTTGCTGTGAACTAGTATATGTTTGTTATGTTCTATGAATCATTGAGATGTATAAAATTGCTTAACTTATGCTTTTCAAGTTTTTTATGAAGACGAGTTTAATGTGAGTGTTCCACATGAGCGCTGGACTAGCGTGTGAACGTTTGGAATTTATTACATTGTGGCCTCAATTAACTGCATGAACCACTGTAACAAGATACATAGTTGCTTATATGTCAGACAGCAGATTGTTGATTGTTAGCTGGTCGATAGCCTAGTGTTGAAGCGAGCTGAGCCAATGTGCCGTGTTTTGCACAACTGCTTACAAGTGGGGTAGCACCAACAGTGTTTACAAGTACTTATGTATACGTCGGCGCACGGTTCTCGAACGAGTGCTCTATTTCATCAAAACACACACTGCTCGTATGATAAACCGTGACAACTTATGTCTTACCATGCCATATTCATGAAAAAACTAGTGAGGACGCATCTGTTTCAGCAACAATTACGATGGTTCTCACATGATTCACGGGCACACAAAAGTAGCAGCAGTTCCCATAGACGGATTCAAACAGAGTACTAGCCCCAGAGGGGTCGATAACAGGCAAGGTTCGGATAATTAGACACAATCCAAACTACTATTAAACACTAGCTGGGGCAACTATTTCATGCCTCGATCTAATTTGGGCTGGACACAAGACGGACCTTGCCATGAACATCATCGAGGACGTCCCGCAGCAGCTCAATCCTGTGAACCTTCATGAAGACAACCTTGTGGCCTTGCCACTGATAAACTTGTTTGTGGAGGCATGCCACGTCATCTTCCTGCGTAAGCTTGACAAGAACAGTATTCCTCACAAACGAAGGAGTAGCTTTGAACTTCTTGTGCTTCAGTACACCCTGGACAACACGCCTGACAACAGTGAGGCTGGAATACAACTCTTCATTGGTATAACCGCAAATGGCTTCCAGGATCCAACAGCCTAAGAACTCTGTTTTCCCAGTGCGTATATTCAGGTCGTCCGCCTCATAGCGAGTGACATGTACAACCACACAATCCTTGTCTGCATCAGGGCTCTAATTGAAACAGAAACAAATTCTGAATTACTTTTCAGTATAAGAAACACAAGTTATTTAAACCACTACGTATACCATGGCATCGAAGCTAATAAAATTTTGCATTATTAATCACCACATACTTCCTTTTCTAAAAAATCACCACATACTTAGATGAAAAACCACAATCGAGATCGGCAAAGAAGGAAATCACCTTGGGCAGCTCAGCGGGGGGGGGGGACTCGAAGGGGGAAAACTGCTCCTGCAGTGCCACGGGGGCTGTAACCTCAAACGGGGCGTTGACCATCTCAGTATCTGGGGTCGCCTCGGTGGTTGCCTCCATCTTCTTGGAGCTCTCTATCTCGTGGGGATCAGCCTCCCGCGTCTGCTCCAATATCGGCAGATCTTTGCCTGGTTCTCCTTGGTCCATCATGAAACTGACGAATACTAGGAGTCCACTGAAAGGAAAACACAATCGCAATGACAATGAAACAAAAAAGAGAGTGAGGATCGGTTACTGCTTTGCAAAAGTTCTTTTTTCCTCTGAACGAAAATATACCAACATCACGGATCCGCTTACCTTCCCTTCGTTCGGAGAGAAGAACAGTGGCAGATGCAAGTGTTGCCTTTCTTGAAGACGGTGAGGGAGAAGGGGATTCAGCGAAGAGTGAAATGATGGTTGCTTCGTCCGTCAAACTTAGACTGCGGGGAGGTGGGGTTTTGTGATACGACGGCTCGTTACTGCCGCGCTACGACCGGGGTGACTCTCCGCCTGCATACTGCCTTCTAATTTGGTGGATGGCATTTGGGCCCGCGCGCTGCATGGCCCGCATGTCGGTGAACAAAAGTATAACGACATTCAGTAGAGGGAGACGTTTCAATGACCTAGGAGGAGCCAGAAGCGGTAGAGTGTCTCCACTGTACTAGTAGTAATTGTTTTTCTGGGTAGCTGTAGAGTGTCTCCACTGTACTAGTAGTAATTGTTTCTCGGGTCCCAAGACAAAACAGCCCATCCACACTAGTAAATAGTAAAATCAATTCAAAAACCTGGGTGCTCTTCTTCCTCCTCGCTCCCACCCACCTCACGTCAGCTCGCTCCACTCGTACCCCCAAATTCCTCACCTCACTCCTACAGAAAACCCCAGCTCCCCTTCTTCCTCACTCCTACAGAAAACCCCCAGCTCCCCTTCTTCTTCGCTCGCACTACAACTAGGCTCGTCATTCGTTACTCTGCTCAAATCCGTGAGCGCGACGCGACGCCCTCAAGGAAAATGGAGTCGGCTGACCCCAGCGCCAAGAAGATGAGGCTCCCGCCAGCGGCGACGCCTGTTGTAGATCCCGCACCCGGCAGCGCGGGGAGAAGCGGCGACCCCGCCCCCACCGGATCCCAGGAACCCGTAGAATCTCGGGTGGACTGCATCAGCGATCTCCCGGACGCCATCCTTGGGGAGATCATCTCGCTTCTCCCCACCAAGGATTGCTGCCGCACCCAAGTCCTCTCAATTCGGTGGCGCCCTCTATGGCGCGCCGTTCCCCTTAATCTCGACTGTCGTAGCTATCTCTCTTCAATGATTTTGAAATCCCCAGAGCCATCATCTCCTCCCACCAGGGCTCCGTTCAAAGCCTCTGCATCCCGTCATGCTACCTGAGCAAGCATACCATGCCCTGCACGGTGGACGCCTGGCTGGAATCCCCTGAATTCACAGAACTACAGCTGCTTGAGTTCTACTATTCCCCTGGAAATCACATACCACATACCGAACGCCATGAACTTGTGCCCTCAGCACCGATGTCCATCTCGGGGTTTTCGTCCTCTCTCCACACCGCCACCTTTGCGCAGTGCTACCTACCAGACAATCTGGTACTAAACCTTCGACTCCCATTTCTCAAGAAACTTTCACTTGTGCGGGTTCGTATATCGGAGGCCTCATTGCACAGCATCATCCACTCCAGTTGCCCTGCGCTGGAGTGCTTGGTGCTTGTTTTCACAGTTAGAATCGGTTGTCTCCAAATAAAGTCGCCTAACCTTGTAAGAATTGGAATTTCTTTTGACGGAAGGCAGCTCATCATCCAAGATGCCCCTTCACTTCAAAGGTTGATCCTTGATTCTAGTTATTCACCGTTGCAAATAACCGTCCTCTCTGCGCCTAAACTGGAGACCTTGGGTGTAATACATGATCTCTGTGCTCATTTCAATATGGTGTTTGGCTCCACAGTTCTTCAGGTACTTTATATTATCATCTACACTTGTAACCATAAGCTGCATTTTAAATTTCTGCGCATAATTTATATATCATCTTGGAGTACACATTTTGTACTAATATTATGTTCTATGCTCAATGAAGAGTTTCTCCATGGATGGCCTATCAATGGTGCTGGATTCTGTCAAGATCTTATATATCCAAATGAATAGTTTTGATCTGAACAAGATTATTGGCTTGCTGCAATGCTTTCCATGTCTGGAGAAGTTGTATATAAAGGTGATAATTTCACGCACATTGGAAGCCCGCATATAGTGTACTAGAATTAACCGTTCAGCTGTTGCTCTTTCGACACTCTTCTTTTAGACCTTAACTGTTTTCAATCTTCATGTCTATTTAGGCAACAGGACGGGGTAAGAAAGTTATAACCAATCGGTGGATTCGTAAGCATCGGGATTTTCTCACTTCTCATGAGATTCGATTGAAGACAATAACGCTAGAACGATATGTAGCCAACCGTGCAAACACAAGATTTGTCACATTCTTCCTGCTGAATGCGAGGTTACTATTGTCCATCAGGCTTAAGTTTATCAGCAGCATGGTTTTGACGGATGGGTATGTCGAAGAGCAAAAAAAGGAGTTTCAGGTGGGCAAAAGAGCTTCTGAACGTGCCGGGCTTCTATTTACAACATATTGTGGTCATAATCCAGTAAATTTTACGACCCAGGATGTTCATTCTATGGACCTGACCGATCCATTTGACTGTGACTGCCGAAAACAGTGCTGGAGTTAGATGTTGTTGCCCTTTTCAATCTGGTTTTTTTGTAAACCTGATGAACAATTAACCCTCGTGCTTTTGTACAGTTTGTAAGCTGGAGTTAGATGTTCCTGCCCTTTTCAACTCGGCTGTGACTGTCATATTTTCTTTGAAACAAGGCAAATGGCTTGCCATTCGTTTAATTTAGAGTGAAATATTGTAACAAATCCAAACCAAGGGAAATAACATCACTCTCGCCGGCTGCTTGAGCTCACTGTGCATTACAGAAGCCAAGTGATTAGCCCCCACCAGCACCCACAAACTTATTTCGAACTAGCACATCAAATGGGCTGTAAATTTTCATAGGAAAGGCTGCATGACCGTGACAGATTTGGATTCTGACATTTGGGACCCGCGAGGAAATAGCCTATCCAAGGTGGTGTCGACTTACTAGCCAGTCAACAAACGATTCTGCCTACCAGCCGTTGGATTGACATCCAACATCTGTCGTGTATCTTCTATCTCTTGTCTTCTTCTTCCTCCAATCGCCCAAACCAAACCACCCCGTCGGCTCCGCCTGCTCCCGCCTCCCATGGCTGGCTGCGCCTCCGCCGCCCTACCGTACGTACCCTCCAACGTTGGCCAGTCCCTCCCTCTATTCCCCCACACGTCCTGTTATTCTCCGGCGACGTCAGCCCCAACACGCACCCGCGCCCGAACCAGTCAACCCTCGTACTCCCCTCCGCCTGCGACTGGACCGGCGCATCTTCAACGGCTCCTGTTCGTTCCGTCCGAGGCCTCGCCGTCGTCCTCCGCCTTGCGGCCTTGGTTCGCTCGCCGTGCGCGGTGCGCCGCCCTCTTGCGTTGTCAACGTCGTCAACAACCGAGAGGAACAAGGAGATGACTGTACGTGGAGAGGATGACAGTAGGGACCCACCAGCGTCATGGCAGTACGCAAGCAAGTGCCTCTATAGTACAAGCCCAAAAATATGGTTCCTCCTAATGGTTGGACATCTGGGGCTCACGCCATTGTCAACGTAGTCAATAAACGAGAGAATTACACTACGAGCGGCTGACACCAGGGACCCAGCAAGTCGCGCAGTTTTTTTTGAGGAACAAGCAGTTGTTATTTATACTAGTTTTAGCGACGGATCAGGGTAACAACGGGGCTGTGCGGGGGCTGTGGCCCGTCTAGCCAGGGTTTTATTTATGTTTACCACATCATGAGCCCAGTTGTGTTTTTTTCTTGCTGAAAATGGCTAGCCCAGTTCTATTTTTTTAAAGAAATACCCAAACAAGGCCTACTTGCTTTATCGGCCCTGCTGGGCTGCAAATCTTTCAAGACGAGGAGAGTTTCATTCGGTTTGCCCAGAAATGGGCTGTACATTTTTAAAACACATCAAACCGGGAATTAGTTTCAATTTTTTTCATTACAAGATCTTAAATTCCATTGATTTTTATGCGTGGACAATTATTTGGATTTTATATTTATATAAATTATTTTTCAAAATAGTTTGAATGTGAATCGATATTTCTGGATTAAAAACAGTTGACCGCACCGAAATATGCAAAATTTCGTATACTTTTTAACCGTGGCCACAATATGGGGTGTGATGCTAACAAAAAGAAGATGGGCTCCAAAAAAATTCTTAAGAATTAGCAAATGGGTTGTACATTATTAGAAATAATGGCAGATGGGTTGTATGCTGTTTTCCACAGATTTGAGGCTGACTTGTGCGCCTACTACAGGTTGACGCGTATGCTTTCATAAAAAAAGGTTGACGCACACGCAACGCCCTGTCAACTTAGTCAACACACGAGAGCAGTGACTGTTGGATGTCCATCCAACGGCTGTCGTGCTTCTTCAATCTCTGCTCTTCATGCTCAAGCCGCTCAAACAAGCGCCGGCGGGACTGCCTGCTCCCTCCTCCCGCGGCCGGCTATGCTGCCGCGCAGGCCTCACGGCCCCACCGTACTCCCATCGCTGGCCTAGCCATCCCTCTACTCACCCACACATGCTGTTATTCTCCGGCGACGGCAGACGAACCAGTAAACCCTCGTACTCCTCCGCGTGGGAAACAACTGCCGAGTATTCCCTGGCTCCGTGTCGTTCCCTTCCTAGGCCTCGCCGTCGTCCACCGCCCTGGTGCTCTCGGCGCGGCCTGGTCAACGTGGTCAATGAACGACATCCATCGGAAGTGGACTGTACGTGGAGAGGCTGACAGCTGGGTCCACGGCCGCACGCAAGGAAATGCCTCCTTATTACGCGCAAAATAATGATTCCTCCACCTGACAGCTAGGACCCACAGGAAGGGCCTCTGTATTTCGCGAAAAAAACGTTCCCCCCGCTGACAGGTCGGACCCACCAGCTATATCTTCGCACGCAAGGAAGTGCCTCCTTATTACGCCCAAAAAATGAATACCCCCTGCTAGCTGGGACCCACCATATTGTTGGGCTGACTTGTGGGCCTACTAAGTTGACAGGGACGGAGAGCTTTGTCAACTTAGTCAATACTCCAGTGACCGTATGATGTCCATCCAACGGCCATAGTGCTTCTTCAACCTCTGGTCTTCTTGCTCCAGCCGCCCAAAGCAGCGCCGGTCGTGCCGCCTGCTCCTGCCTCCCGTGGCCGGCTGTGCTACCGCGGAGGCCTCACCGCCCCCATACTACTCCCACCACTGGCCAGGCCATCCCTCCACTCACCCACACCCCCTGTTATTCTGCGGCGACGGCAGCCTCACACCGCAGCCGAACCAGTGAACGCTCGTACTCCTCTCCGCGTGGGCATCCACTGCCGCGTCTTGCACGGCTCCGCGTCGTCCCCTTCCTAGGCCTCGCCGTCGTCCACCGCCGTGGTGCTCTCGGCGCGGCGTGGTCAATGTGGTCAACGACCGACTTCCATCGGAAGAGTACTGTACGTGGAGAGGCTGACAGCTGGGTCCACGGCAGCCGCAAGGAAGTGCCTCCTTATTACGCGGAAAATAATTATTCCTCCACCTGACAGCGGGGACCCACCGGACGGGCCACCAGTATTTTGCGAAAAAAATCGTTTCCCCCTGACTGCTGGGACCCACCGGACGGGCCACCGTATTTCGCGAAAAAAACGTTCCCCCCGCTGTCAGCTCGGACCCACCGGAAGTGCCTCCTTATTACGCACAAAAAAATGAATACTCCCCCGGCTAGCTGGGACCCACCTTGCTGGGAGGCTGACTTGTGGGCCTACTAAGTTGACGGGGACGAAGGGCTTTGTCAACTTAGTCAATATGAACGATTCTAGCTCCAGTGACCGTACGATGTCCATCCAACGGCCGTAGTGCTTCTTCAACCTCTGGTCTTCTTGCTCCAGCCGCCCAAAGCAGCGCCGGTCGTGCCGCATGCTCCTGCCTCCCGTGGCCGGCTGTGCTGCCGCAGAGGCCTCACCGCCCCCTACTATTCCCACCGCTGGCCAGGCCCTGCGGCGACGGCAGCCTCACACCGCAGCCGAACCAGTGAACCCTCGTAGTCCTCTCCGCGCGGGCTTCCACTGCCGCGTCGTCGTCCCCTTCCTAGGCCTCGCCGTCGTCCACCGCCGTGGTGCTCTCCGCGCGGCGTGGTCAACGTGGTCAAGGAACGACTTCCATCGGAAGAGTACTGTACGTGGAGAGGCTGACAGCTGGGTCCACGGCCACAGCCCAGTTTTTTTGTGATTTGCCAAGTAAGTCGCTTTGTCAGGCCTGTTGGGCTGCAAATCTTTCAAGACGAGGAGAGCTTTCATTCGGCTGGCCGAGAAAATGGCCCATCAGTAATGAGAAATGGGTTGTACATTTTTAAAACACATCAAACCGGCAATTAGTTTCAAATATCTTTTTTTCATTTCAAGATTTTAAATTACATTAATTTTTATGGGTGGAGAATTTGTTTGATTTTATATTGATATACATTTATTTTTAAATTCAGTTTGAATGTGAGTCGAAATTCCGGGATTAAAAACAGTTCGGACCGCACCGAAATATGCAAAATTTTGTATAATTTTTTAACCGTTGCCACAATATGGGTTGTAATGCTAACAAAAAGAATATGGGCTCCAAAAAACCCTTAAGAATTAACAAATGGGCTGTAAATTATTAGAAATAATGGCAGATGGGTTGTATGTTGTTTTCCACAGATTTGAGGCTTTCCTAAAAAAAGGTTGACGCACAAGCACTGACTATTGGATGTCCATCCAACGGCCATCGTGCTTCTTCAATCTCTGCTCTTCCTGCTCCAGCCGCTCAAACAAGCGCCGGCGGGACTGCCTGCTCCCTCCTCCTCGCGGCCGGCCGTGCTGCCGCGCAGGCCTCACCGCTCGACCCTACTCCCATCGCCGGCCTAGCCATTCCTTTACTCACCCACACCTACTGTTATTCTCCGGTGATGGCAGACGAACCAGTAAACCCTCGTACAGTCGTACTCCCCTCCGCGTGGGAAACAACTGCCGAGTCTTCCCTGCCTCCGTGTCGTCCCCTTCCTAGGCCTCGCCGTCGTCCACCACCCTGGTGCTCTCGGCACGGCGTGGTCAACGTGGTCAAGGAACGACTTCCATCGGACGTGGACTGTACGTGGAGAGGCTGACAGCTGGGTCCACGGCCGCAGCAAGGAAGTGCCTCCTTATTACGCGGAAAATAATGATTCCTCCACCTGACAGTTGGGACCCACCCGACGGGCCACTGTATTTCGCGAAAAAAACATTTCCCCCTGACTGCTGGGACCCACCAGCTACATCTTCGCACGCAAGGAAGTGCGTCCGGGCAAAAAAAATGATTCACCCCTTGACTGCTGGGACCCACCAGCTACATCTTTGCAGGCAAGGAAGTGCCTGACAGTCGGGACCCACCTGGTTGAAGCGTACGTAGCATTGTCATTCTGGTCGCGAACGTGTACGTATATACTAGTCGATGTAGAGGCACGCATGTGTCGTAGTAGAGGCGTGCACGTAGCATGTACACGTACGTACATCGGCCAGGGTGCAAGAAAGAAAATACGGCCACGTATGTGTACATACGAGCGGGGTCTTCAACGCCTACTCGTGCATACGTACGGCCAGAGCTCGTGTACATGGCTGGGTCGAAACGGAGAAACATCGTCGTCGTCGTGTTTATGGGGAGGCAACAGAATGCGTCGTGTTCATGGGGAGGCAACGGAATGCGTCGTGTTCATCGGGAGGGCTTGGATGGAACATGCGATGGAAACGAGGCCTGGCGTACCGTAGAACGGAGGAAACGACCTTGTGTTCGACCGGCCACATTCGAAACGGGATCCTGTTCATCGGGAGGGGTCTGGCGTACCGCAAAACGGAGGAAACGGACCTCCTACGGTCGAAACGGGGGTCCTGTTCATCGGGAGGGGTGTGACGTACCGCAAAACGGAGGAAACGGACTTGAGTTGGAGCGCTACGGTCGAAACGGGGGTCCTGTTAATCGGGAGGGGTGTGGCGTACGCAAAACGGGACTCCACGGGATACTGTTCACCTCCACCATCGACCCCCTCCAGCCTCCACGAGCTACTGTTCATCCACCATCGACCTCCTCCACCCTCCACCTGCGACTGTTCATCCACGGGCTCCTGTTCATCCAGGCTCCACCGCGCACCACTCCACCGGCTACTGTTCAACCAGCCATCTCCACGGGCTCCTGTTCAACCACCCCTCCACGGGCTACTGTTCATCCTGCCCTCCACGGGGTGGTCATGTTCATCCAGCCCTCCACGGGGTCCTGTTCATCCAGCCCCAACCGGCTCGATCGATCGGGGTCCTGTTCATCCGGAGGCAATACCACGGGGTCCTGTTCATCCACCCCCACCGAGAACTGTTCATCCACCCCCCCCCTCCCGCAACGCTCACTGTTCATCCAGAGGCAGCATCGATCGGCTTCAGTTGGCAGCAATAGCGAAGGAATCGCTCGATCGGGTTTAGTTAACAGCCATCGATCGATCGCTCGGGTTCAGTAACGCGTAGCCTGCAGTGCAATCGCTCGGGTTCAGTTAGAGCCCAACGCCTCGCACACACGCGCGTACGTGTACGAGAGAAACACACATCGCTCGGCCCCCGACCTCTCATCGTAACCGGGAACTCCCCGAAATTTTCCTCGCCCTCGCTTCTACCACGGTTTTTTTCGTCATGGACGGCCCAAAGAATGTCATGCAGCCGCGTCTCCGGCCCGCCCAGGACGAAAAGCCCATTTTCTGTCATGATTTTTTGTCATAGAAGTAGGAGCCCACCACATCTATGATGATACCGGGTTTTGTCACAATTATCGTCATAGAAGTGTCATATGTATGACAGGAAAAAAAATCGTTCAGCCCAAAATGTCACGGATGTGTCTTTTTTTGTAGTGTAGGGGCGCCCCCCATATATTTATATATAGTGGGAGGGAGAGGGGAGGCAGCCAAGAAGGCTCCCAAGTAGGCTGAATCCTACTTGGGGTCTCCCCATGGCCGGCGCCCCCCTTCCTTATCTGCCGAAGGGGGGAAGAAAAAGGAGGGAGGAGGGGAGGAAAGGGGAGGCCGAATCCCTCCCCTTTCCTTCTCTCTTCCCCTCTTTCCTTCTCCTCTGGTTCGGCCCATATGGGGGGCGTAGCATCCCCTGGTGGCTGGTGTGTTTCCCCTCTTGGCCCATTAGGCCCATATCTTTTGCCAGGGGCGCCCGAAACACCTTTCGATGACCCGATATGTACTCGGTACCCTTCGGAACACTTCCGTTGTCCAAATACTACCGTCCTATATATAAATATTTATCTCCCGACCATTTCGAGACTCCTCGTCATGTCCGTGATCTCATCCGGGACTTCGAACAACATTCGATCACCAAATCATATAACTCATATAATACGACATCGCCATCGAACGTTAAGCGTGCGGACCCTACGGGGTCGGAAACTATGTAGACATGACCGATACACCTCTTCGGTCAATAACCAATAGCGAAACCTGGATGCCCATATTGGCTCCTACATATTCTACGAAGATCTTTATCGGTCGAACCATTATGACAACATACGTTATTCCCTTTGTCTATCGGTATGTTACTTGCCCGAGATTCGATCGTCGGTATCTTTATACCTAGTTCAATCTCGTTACCAGCAAGTCTCTTTACTCGTTCCGTAATACATCACCTCGTGACTAACTTCTTAGTCGTTTGCTTGCAAGCTTATGATATGTATTACCGAGAGGGCCCAGAGATACCTCTCCGATACTCGGAGTGACAAATACTAATCTCATTCTATGCCAACTCAACAAATACCTTCGGAGATACTTGTAGAGCATCTTTATAATCACCCAATTATGATGTGACGTTTGATATCACACAAGACATTTCTCCGGTATCCGGGAGTTGCACAATCTCATAGTCAAAGGAATATGTATTTGACATGAAGAAAGCAATAGCAATAAAACTTAACGATCATAATGCTAAGCTAACGGATGGGTCATGTCCATCACATCATTCTCCTAATAATGTGATCCCGTTATCAAATGACAACTCATGTCCATGGTCAGGGAACCTTAACCATCTTTGATCAACGAGCTAGTCAAGTAGATGCTCACTAGAGACACGGTGTTTGTTTATATATTCACACATGTATTTAGGTTTCCGATCAACACAATTCTAGCATGAATAATAAACCTTTATCATGAATAAGGAAATATAAAATAATAACTTTATTATTGTTTCGGGGGCATATTTCCTCCAGTTACTCAATAATTGAAAGTTTTCTAGTTATGTCTGAAATGTCAACTTCTGTCAAACTAGAGAGGGAGTATCCTCGCACAAAAAAGAAGGTTGTATCATTTTTCCCGTAAAAGGAGAGCGAGTATAAGTATTTACTACTTTTTCGCCGAGGGAGTATAAATATTGGGTTTAAATAGTACAAGCATCAATCTTTCAGTTGCGGGAGTATAAGTATTCAGTTTGAATGGTGCATTAACCTTACGGTTTCTTTTAGCAAGAAACTATTTTGCGCTATGTTCAACTATAGAGCAACCCAAAGTTCGTATTTTTGGGGCTGTAGCATTACAATACGTCTAGGCTGAAAAAGGTAGATTTGCCGCTTGTACACGACCGACGCCTACTGGCAAGGCGAGTTGGGCTACCCTACTTTGGTTTTTTTCTCTCCCTATTTTAAGTTTCTCTTGCCTTTTTATGTTAGTGTTTTGGGTATTTTTTTCCTTTATGTTTTTGGTTTTTCTGTATATTTTTCCTTTTCTTTCTCTTCTTTTTTCAAAAATTCATAATTTTTTCACCATATATTTTAAAAAGTTCATTAAGCATTATAAAAATATCCTTGGTATAAGAAAAAATGTTCAGTGTATATTACAAAAATGTTCAGTGTGTATTTAATGTTTTTTAGTGTAATGTCAAAGTGCGCCTGGACCGACTCGTGGCTAGTGATTCATGGCGTGATATGTTTGAAGATGCATCTGTTGAACATTTGGTTTCTTCATGTTTTGATCACTCCTTATTATTAGTTTGTTTATATGATGAACAACCTGTACAGAATAAATGGAGGTGTCGACAGTATGAATTATTTTGGAAGCATGCATCAGACTTGCCTGAGATCATTGAACAATCTTGGAGTGCAGCTGGGAGAAGGATGACCTTGAATCGATTCAGGGCTGCCTCGGCTCGGTCATGAAGTCTCTGCACGCATGGAGCAACAAACGCTTTGGTAATATCCTTCGAAAGCTTACAGAATTGCATGCTGAACTGAATCGTCTTCTTGGTAGTGGGGCAGACAAAGTTGACGTACGTAAGGTCATTGATCAGCTTAACGAACTTCTATATAAAGAGGAGATGCTATGGCTTCAGAGATCTCGTATAAAGTGGCTAAAGGAGGGTGATTGGAACACGCAATTTTTCCATAAAAAAGCAATCTGGCGGGCTAAGAAAAATAAGATTACCAAGCTGAAAGATGCAAACGGCAGGTGGGTCACATCTACGGATGAACTTGAGGCCTTGGCCACAGGCTATTTCCAGGAGTTATTTACAAGGGACCCCAACCTAAATCCGGAGGAGATTGTCAAGCTCTTTGAGGAAAAGGTGACACCAGAGATGAACGTGGAATTATGTCGTGAATTTTCAGAAGGAGATATCAGATGCACTGTTTCAAATAGGTCCTTGAAGGCACTGGGTGTTGATGATTTTCCGGCAAAATTCTATCAGCGCAACTGGGGTATTCTGAAGGACAAAGTTGTTCCTGCGGTCCTGCAATTTTTTACCCGTGGTCATATGCCAACAAATGTAAACCATACGACCATTGTTCTAATACCTAAAGTGGATCAGCCTACCACACTGAAAGAATTTCGGCCAATCAGTCTATGTACTGTCCTATATAAGGTGATTGCCAAGTGTCTCGCAAATAGGCTAAGACCCCTGCTAGGAGATATAATTTCTGCAAATCAAAGTGCGTTTGTTCCCGGTAGATTGATCACAGACAATGCACTAGTGGCATTTGAATGTTTTCATTTCATTGAGCAGAATAGTAACCCCGGAAAGAATTTTTGTGCCTACAAGATTGAATTGTCGAAGGCCTACGACCGCGTGGATTGGGACTTTTTGGAGAAGGCGATGAAAGGCTTAGGTTTCACTCATCGATGGATTGGCTGGATCATGTCATGTGTATCCTCGGTGAGCTACTCAGTCAAATTAAATGGAACCTTGATGGATTCGTTTGCAGCAACCCATGGTCTTCGACAAGGCGACCCCCTTTCGCCATTTCTCTTTCTGTTTGTAGCGGATGGGTTGTCGGCATTGCTGCAAAACAAAATTAATGATGGCACCATTTCCCCCCTAAAGGTGTGTCATGGTGCCCCTGGTATTTCTCACATGTTATTCGCTGACGACACACTTCTCTTTTTTAAAGCAAATGCAGAACAAGCTACTAGAATGCAGCAAGTCATCACCTCATATGCCCAAGGTACAGGGAAACTTGTAAACTTTGATAAGTGCTCTCTCATGTTTGGAAAGTCTTGTTCTGCCGAGATACAAGAGGAGGTTAAATCTGTCCTTCAAGTGTCACAAGTGGAATTTGAGCCCAAGTACCTTGGCCTTCCGACGCCAGAAGGAAGAATGCAATGGGGTAAATTCCAAGGGATGCAGGCTAAAATGCTCAAGAGACTTGTGTTGTGGGGTGAGGCTTCACAAGGGGGAAAGGAGGTGCTCGTCAAGGCAGTTGCCCAAGCGATGCCCACATATCTTATGGGTGTCTTTAAGCTACCTGATGGGTTGTGTGAGGAGTTGACAAAGATTATACGAAACTTTTGGTGGGGAGCGGCACAAGGACATCGGCGTACCCATTGGGTGTCATGGGACATTATGCTTAGGCCTAAATCACATGGTGGCATGTGATTCCATGACATGAAACTGTTTAATCAAGCGCTGCTAGCTAAGCAGGCTTGGAGGCTGATTGTTAATCCTCAAAGCTTATGTGCACATGTGCTCAAGGTGAAGTACTACCCCAACGGGTTCTTGGTGGATACAATATTCACTGACGATGCATCCTCGACGTGGAAAGCTATCAAATACAGGTTGGAGCTTCTTAAGAAAGGGATTATTTGGCGCATCGGCAATGGATCTCAAGTCCGTATATGGCGTGACCCTTGGATCCCTCGTGATCATTCCCGGTGACCAATGACTCCGAAGAGACGTTGCCGTCTTAAATGGGTCTCTAGTCTTCTCAATCTGGATGGTACGTGGAACAATACCTTGCCTCGGAAACATTTCTATCAGCCAAATATCGATAGTATCATGCAGATCAGGACTTCGAGTAGACTCGAAGCTGACTTCCTTGCATGGCACTCGGACAAGCGCGGATGCTTCTCAGTACGCAGTGCCTACTATCTAGGGCTGCAGGAATACATGGAGGCGCAGGACGTTGGTGCATCGAGTACGTGACCGAATGGGCGGCGGTTGGTGTGGAACCTTATTTGGAAGAATGGGGTGCCAGCTAAAGTACGTGTGTTCACATGGACTGCAGCCCAGGAGGCCCTTGCAATGCAAGCTAGTAAGACCCATAGACACATGGAGGAGGATCCTACATGCTTGCTTTGTGGCCATGATGTGGAGAATGTGCACCACGCCCTTGTCCAGTGTCCCCATGCAGCTACGCTCTGGGCAGCCATGCGAGAAGACTGGGACTTGTCGACCACTACCGAGCTACATGACGCGGAACCTGAGTGGATATTTCGCTTGCTTGAAAAACTGTCGGATGTTCAGAAGTTGGCTTCCTTGATGATCATGTGGAGGATTGGGTGAATAGCTCCCATGCGACGTCGTTGGTGTGAACTGTCTCTCATGCGACGTCGTTGGCTGTAATAGCTTGCATGCGACATCTTCGTTGGAAAAAATAGCTCCCATGCGACACACCATTTACGCGGCTAGTTGGCTGTCCGTTAGGCTGAGATTTGGTTAGGACACTAGGGGTTATGTGCTCTGACTGGTGGGGTCCACCTATGGCCACGTAGTCAAGAGTCAACCGTCCACGACTCGACCGGTGACTGTGTGACCGTGCTCAACTCGCCCGTGCTGGACTGGGCGAGCGGCGCCACCGTAAGCATCTTCTCCGGCAGTGGTTTCTTCTCCGCGGTGGTGGAGCGCATTTCTCGGCAGCGGCAGAGCTATTGCGAGGTGAGCCCGAAACCCTAGTCCCACTCCCCAGAATTTTGGGGGATCTGTGGCCTCATGCTGCCCTCTGTTTCTTGGCGATTTAGAATCGGGCTCCATTGGATCCGGGGGTTGTTTCTTCTCCGCGGCCCGGTGGTGGAGCGCCTATCCCTGCAGCGGCTATTGCGAGTGAGTATTTTCCAAACACTACTCCCATTCCACTGAATTTTGAATAAATCTGTGGCCTCATGCTGCCCCTGTTGCTTGATTGGATAGGAGATGGAGCGAGGGCTAGATGAGATGGAGCGAGGAGACGGGCTGCCCCGAGGAGACAGTGCTTCAAATCGGTAATGCCACCCTCTTTTCTTGGCGATTTAGAATCGAACTCGATTTGGTAGTGACTGCCGCCGCTGCCTGCCATTGACAAAACAGGGGAGGTTCAGGTTCTGCCACCACATTCGCAATTATAGTGGAATTTTTTCCCTGTAAAGCCAAGCTCAGTGATGGCAGTGTCCAAGACATTGATAGAGATACCACCGTGAGGTTGGATGTCGATTTTGCAGATGTTGATCCCCAGGAATTGGAGATCATGAAGGAGAAGGCCGTGGGCAATTTGGTGGAGAGAATTGGGGAGAGTATTGTTTGGGGTCCAGAACAAGAGGTATCTCTGCAACGTTTCGATAACTATAATGGTGAATATGTGAGAATTGAAGATGGAGAATCCATGGTTGCTGAAATTGATCAGCAAGGAGGATGGGCAAGCAAACAAGTAACATTTTATGCAGAGCTAATTGATCTGCAAACTCATTCCAGAGTTGGTTATGTGCCATCAAAGATGGCTGCACAGATGGAAGATGATGAGTGGGTTTCACAAAAGAAGATGTTGGCATTGTTGACTGAACCGACTATAGTAGCTGAAGATACTGGGATTGATGCAGATGGAGAGGAGGGAACCCATGGTGCTAGGAAGATTGTTGTTGACTGGAATGTAGTAGAGTTGAATGAAAAAACAGATTTGGTCATTACACCAATATCTGACATTGATATGGCCGAAATGTTTGGCATTCAAGTTGATGACAAAGATAAGGAGAAGGATGACAGTTCTTTGCCAGCTGAAGGTAACACAGGCCCTAGAAATGCAAATGAGGATGAAGAACACCTGATGAGAGAGGCTGCAGATGATGTGGATGATGCAGATGATAATGAGCTGGTTTGTTTGTATGACAAAGAGAACCCAGTTATTGAGGTGGGAAAGTTGTGGCCAAGCATGAAGGAGTTTAGGATGTCTTTCAGGACCTATGCAGTGAAAAAAGAGTTTGATGCCAAGACTATGTGGACTGATCGAAAGAAATTTTATGCTCGGTGCAAAGGTTATGATGGTGGTGGCAATCCTTGCAAATGGTACTTGTCTGCCAGACTACAACCTGATGGAAGTACAGTAAGGGTAAATCAAATACCACACCAGCATACATGTATGACCACTTCACAGAGAGTTTCAAAGATGACATCACAGCTTTGGGTTACAGAGAAGATTACTCCTATTTTAGCCAAGACTCCAAACACTACTGCAAAGAGGCTTAAAGTTGACTTGGAGAAGTTGTACCCCATCCAGCTGCAATATACCACAGTGTGGAAAGCAAAACAAAGGGCCATGAAATCATTGTATGGTGACTGGGCAAATACATTTAGGATGTTGTATAGTTTTAAAGCAGAGGTGGAGAAGAGGTCACCTGGGAGTGTGGTGGAGATAGATACAGAGGTAACAGAGGATGGCAAGGTTTTATTCAGCAAGTTTTTTATGTGTTTGAAGCCTTGCATAGATGGATTCAAAGCAGGTTGTCGTCCATATTTGAGCATAGACTCATCTTTTTTGACTGGAAAGTGGAATGGTCAGTTGGCTGCATGCAATGCTCTAGATGGACACAACTGGATGTTCCCAATTGCAATAGGAATGTTTCAATCAGAGACAGAGGCATCATGGATATGGTTCATGATGCAACTGAAAAGATGCATAGGGCCAGTTTCTCCTTTGGCCATCCACACAGATGCATGTAAAGGGTTGGAAAATGCAGTAAAAAGTGTTTTCCCCCATGCTGAGCAGAGGGAGTGCTTTGGACATATGTGGATGAATCTGATAAAAAAATTCAGAGGAGATGAATTTGGGCGCATGTGGCCAGCAGCAAGATCCTACACCAGACAGACACATTCCTATCACCTTGGTAAGATATTGGCATCATGTAGTGATAATGAATTTGCTTCATGGTTGAACACCCACCATTCTCTGTTGTGGTATAGATCAGGTTTTAATACTGCCATAAAATGTGATCATATCAATAACAACTTGGCAGAAAGTTTTAACAACAAAGTGAAGCATTTGAAAGACTTGCCTGTGCATGACATGGTGGACCAAATAAGGATCATGATCATGCGTTTGTGGGAGTTGAGAGGAAAAATTGCTAATATTTTGGAAGGGGACAAGCTTCCAGCAGTGGTACAACAGGTGGTCAACAGGAGTAGAAATCTTTCACATCTATCTGTTGAGAAATCTTCCTTGTGGGGTGCTGAAGTTAGAGATACAAAGAGTGGCAAGAGGCATGTGGTAAATACTGAGTTGCATGAGTGCACTTGCCAAGAGTGGCAACACACTGGAAAACCATGTGAGCATTCCATACTTTTTTTGGCATCTAAACCCAGGTTAAATATGCACCCATATTTGCATGAGTATTATTCAGTACAAAAATTCAAAGCTGCATATGCAAGTCCAATTCCTGCACTGACTGACCAATCTCAGTGGCCTGAGGTGGAAATAGAATTTACCTTGTGTCCCCCTGTCACTAGAAGAAAGGCTGGGAGGCCTAAACAGAGCAGATTCAAAGCTTGGTTTGAGAAAGGTGGTTGTAGTAAGAAGGGGAAAAAGGAAAAGGAAAAGAATGATAAGCCCAAAAGGGCTCAAAAAGGTAACAAAAATAGGTGCAAGTTGTGTGAGGTACTTGGGCACAGAATTGGTTCATCCAAGTGCATCTACACTCCTCAGAGGCCAAAGTATGTTTATGTTACTGTTTTTGCAAGTTTTTGATTTTGCTACTTGTTCTAGTATCTAACCAAGTCAAATGCTTTATTTTTTAGGAGGAAGCGTGCAGAAAAAGCCCCACCGCTTGTTGTTGAACAATGCTGGCCAGTGAAAAAAGCAAGACTCAGTGGCTATAGAAGGAAGAGCACTAAGCAGATAATGTTTGGTGACAAAGATATGGAGCTAACTGAAACTGTTACTGCTGAACATGAGCTAAGTGTTTGTGTTTTGGACGATGTGATGCATACTGAATCTGTTTTGCAGACGCTAGGGCAATCTGAAACTGTTGCAGATGAAGCAACTGTTGTGCTGCCATTCGAATCTGCTTTGACAACTGTGTTGCCATGTTTGGAGGTTGTGCTGCCAAGTGTTGAGTTGCAAACTGAAGTAGTTGAACAATGTGTGCCATCTACTCAATCTGCAGAAGTGCAAACTGAAGAAGTGAGACATGGTCAGGTGCAAAAGTTGAGGGGGCCTAGTGGAGTTTGCAAGGGGCCAAAAAGCAAGAGCATCAGCATCAACAAACTATGCGCCGTGGAACCAAACGGTGGAAAAAAGCAGAAGAAATCGAGTGGTAGAAAGAAGCAAAAGAAATAGAGTCGAAATCATTCAAATTTGATGTGAAAACTTAAGTTTGTTGTCATTTGATGTGAAAACTTATGTTCTTTCATGTGATAACTTATGTGCTATGATGTTGATTTGACTTGAAATAAAATTCAAATTTGAACCGATATTCAAATTTGAACCTATCTCCAATATTTTTTGAGTTCATTTGTTTGTTCTGTGATGTTGCATCGTTTTATGTACTACTATGCACTTTAGTTCATAAATCCAACCCTTTTTGTGAATTCCAACTCATAGTCACGGACAATGTTGTCCAAACAGGCTCCAAAGTAAGGGAAAACGGCCCCATTTCTAAGCAAGTTTTTTTCGACCTTCTCAAAATCACCCAAAAAAGATTTTCTTAGCTTATATTATACCTATATAGGATCAATACGAAGTCTCACCTTTTTTTGAATAAGTATTCATATTATTTAATTTATTTTTGAAAAAACACCCTTTAATACAAAGTTAGCAATAAAACAAGTTTAAAAATTTTAAATGCAAAAATAACTTCAGATCCTCCTTAGTCACTCTAAAATGAAGCTAAGGTGATGTTTTTGATTTTTTTGCATTTTCAAAACCTCAAACCCTCTTCTCACTCCTGTGAACTCCATGCAACCTCAGTCGAGATAGTCCAATTTGTGAAGGTTTTTTCAAGCAAAGATCATTAGATCAAGTTTATCATTTTATATCATAACTATGTAACATAAAAAGGCTATATGCGCAGGTTTTTCATTTTTTAGATTTTTTTGAATTAGTTATACACATTTGAATGTTCGGTCAAACCTTTCAAAACCCCGTTGACTGCCTCCAAACCCCATGTAACCCTAGCGCCAAACGTCCACCGTCGATCTAACCCTAACGCCAAACTGCGGCCGTCGGATAGGCCTTCTAGAAGGATTCCGTGGGGGCGATCCGTGGGCTCCAATCTGATTGGCCACCGTTTTTTCTCTCTGA
The DNA here is from genome assembly GCF_018294505.1 of Triticum aestivum. NCBI lineage: Eukaryota > Viridiplantae > Streptophyta > Magnoliopsida > Poales > Poaceae > Triticum > Triticum aestivum. The sequence goes on along the minus strand of NC_057806.1, from coordinate 444,876,321 downwards.
CGAACAGATAACGTTGAGCGGGGGATCATCTAAGTGACCGTTGGGCCGAGCGGATCGGGCCCGGCAGAGCCTGGCGTGCGTGCGCACGGCCGTCGAGAGGGGGATGGGCTGCATGCGAGAGGGTCAATGACATGTGGGCCATCCCTGTCCCATGCATGCCATGCAACGTCGCAGCCTAGCTATTCTTTGCTCGTGAACACCTAGCCCGCCATTGCATGCACGCATCGACGCAGTAAAGCACGGCAGGGGCGCAGCGTATAGGTACGTCGCATCTAAGCTATTTTAACAAATGCATGTTTGAACGAGACGGACGCGTCGGTGGTGCAGATGTGGCGCAGCTCCTTTTTCAGTGTCACGCGCGGATGAACGGGCCTGTTTCCCACGCGGCGTCACCGCCGATGCAAGTGCACGAAACGATGCAACTCGCCTGGATGCTCTGGCCGCCGTTTTTTGAATTAATGCCCGCAATTACTTATGCCAGTGCGAACGGAGAAGAGAAAACGATCCAGAAGGCACCGTGTACACATTGACCACAGCTGCAACGCGGCTATAAAAGGGCACCATTTCCTCATCCTCTCACACTCATCTCTCAAGCCTCCTCCCCTTCTTCTTTTCGAGCCAAATCCACCACTCGAGCCACCATGCAGTTCAACGGCCCTACCTACCGTCGCCCTCGCACCGTGCCGGAGAGGCAGTACCCGGCCGGAGTCGTCGTCGAGAATAGCCTGAGGGTGTGGGCCATCTCTAGGTGGAGGGGCCCTAGAGAGTTGGCTCGCTTCTTCCTCCAAGCCGGCTACCGCCACCTCCCTCCGGGCACTCCGCCCATGTTCCACCTCCACGAGCAGTACGATGGCAACGCCAACGGCCTCGTCATCGGCCTCCACGTCACCTTCACCAACCCCTACGACGCTCACCACCTCCTCGGCCAGGTGTTCTGGTGTGGATGCGAGTTTATCGCGTTCACGACCTACAACATCTTCACCAACTTCCACCACATCTTCCCTCACCCCAACGGCATGCACAGCCTCCCCTACCAGATGCCGGAGAACGACGAGTGAGGGGCCCAAGGAGGAGGGGCCAAGGAGTGGCAAGGAGGAGGGGCCAAGGAGTTGTTCAAGTGCGAGTCTTCTATCTATCTAGTTTGTGTTTGTGTTGGTTCGGGTGTGTGTGCCCGTGTCTTCTATATATCTAGTTTTAATTATTTTACTTTCATGTTTTATGAACTATATGTAGTGGGGGGATGCCCCTCTATATGTTCTATCTATCTATGCTACTAGGGTACCCGATGCCCCTCTATCTATCTATATGTTTTTTCGGTCCTAAAGTTTCTCCATTGCATTTTATTTATGTGGCCATGTGTACTAAAAAATGCACTAAAACATGATCCAATCATAGAAGTTGTTGTTAGCACGTGTCTAGTTAATTATCTTCCTTTTATGTTTTATGCACTATATGCAATAAAAATGGCGCTTCGTTGAAATAAACTAGAACCAAACAAATGCAACTTTTTTGGTTCACAAAGACTACAAGTTAGACTGCTAACTAGAACCAACCTTTTGTTTTAGCCGAAACAACACGGGACCCTACAATCGGACACGATAGCTTATGCATAAAAATAGCTCAAATAATTATCAGATGAGTTATCTAAAAAAAGGTGAAGGCAGGAAACTTAAAATTTGTAAAATAACCTAAAGCCGAAAAGATATATTGATGTCAATGACCGTGTGCACTTTTTTTTGCACTAGCTACACTTCTTTTATCAACGGGCCTGGGTATGTTCTATTCGGCCTGGGCCCTGCGTAACTTCTATATGGGCCTGGCCTTTTCGGGCAACTGTGGGACGAATTTTTTTTCTTTTTCTCCCTCTACCACTGAAACTGAAACTGATGACTAACTGAAGAACTGAAAAAACAAAACAGAGTGAAGAAGACATGCCGAATTCGTACAGCGCAACACTTTTATTCAAATGTACATATCATTACGATTACAAATGATGCCCAATCTATTCACTTACGACTAATTATCATCACATAAACAAATGCGAGACCAATTACACAAACATAAAAAAATGCGGCCATCAGCCCCATCAAATTGCCCTGCTTCTGCAATTCGATGAGTTTCTTCATCTGCTTGTTCAGCTTCTTCAGCTCTGCCGTCACTCCTGCATCCCCCACAGTAGCACCAATGGAAGGGCGGGCGCCCCCGATGGAATTGCCAGATCCAGGGGCCCCGGATCCAGATGCGCCCGATCCAAACTTGCCCAACTTCTCCGCCTCCAACGGTAAATCGAGCTCCCCTGATGCACCCTCCAGTTGAATCCGCTCTATGTACTCATCTAGCCACTCAAAATGGGTGCATTGCTTCAATTTCTGAAATCGGAAAGATGAACCCTAAATCCCAAATCCGATGGGGAAAAATGGGCAAATATGAAATTGGGAGATAAAAACCAAAATTGGCATATTGAGAAGTAAAATCTCACCTTTCCCTGCTCTGGTTTGCTCTCGCATTTCACGAATTCCCGCCCAAGGTTGCCATTCTTGTCGGTCGTTGTGACTAGCCGCTTCAGGGGTGCGATACGTTGGCATGCAGGGCATCTTGTCATGGGCACTGCGCCATAGCGCGGCCATGAGCGGCGGGAGGCTGAAGCGGAGCTCGACATTGCTAGGTCGCGGCCCGGAACGGCGTTGCTGCGCGTCGTCGCCGGAGAAAAAGAACAACAACGGTCGGGGAGGGGGAGGGGGGAGGATGGGCTCGGGTGCTGCACGGCTCGGGGCACGGCTCGGTGTCCTCTTGTACCAATGCTGACCTGGATAAGTTAGTGGGTCCCACGCTGTGGGTCCCGCTCACCTGACCAATGCTGAGTTGGATAAGTTAGTGGGTCCCATGCTGTGGGTCCCGCTCACCTGATTCGAGTTTTAAACATGTGTCTTTGGATTAGGCAGCAGTGTCGCATGAGAGCTATTTTTTCCAACGAAGATGTCGCATGAGAGCGATTACAACCAACTACGTCGCATGAGAGACAATTCACACCAACAACGTCGCATGGGAGCTATTCACCCGTGGAGGATTTGGTCTGCAAGGAATGAAATTACACATAAGAAACCGCCGGTCCCGATCTAGGCCTCGCGCAGATTCCTCACGAGCTACATTACGTCCTTGCTCGCAATACAACAGCATCCATCGACAGACCTCACCAAGGAAAAGCAGGTGGTTGCTCTATCAGGAAGCATGCAAAAATACGTACATACAATAACAGCCACGCCACGCTGGGAGACGGCTGATGCATATCATGCTAAACTGAATGTCGATGGTGCTTTTGTGAAAGAAAATGATATGACTGGGGCTGGGATGATCTTGCGGGATCATGAAGGTGATGTTATCTTTGCCGCGACACGGATGCTATTTAATTGTGGTGACCCCTTAGAAGCTGGGATGGCGGCTATGGAGGAAGGATTACGGCTTTCTCTACACTGGACGAACCCGCCGCTGATTGTGGAAACGGATTGTGCCGAGCTGCTGAAGTTGGTTCAATCCAAAGACGGCAATCGATCGAGGTATGCATATCAGGTTAATGAGATCAGACGAATTCTGGATCAAGAAAGGAACATTAGTCTAGCTAAGATTAGTAGGCACGCGAATGCGACGAGTCACGCCCTTGCTTGTATGGGTCGATCGCAACAGCGCACAGCATGTTGGCTCCGAAACATTTTTTCAAATCGATAAACTTATTTTCAAATTTGTGAACCTTTTCTCAAATTCGGTGATCCTTTTTCAAAATTGATGAACTTATTTATAGCTTCGGTGAACTTTTTTTAAAACCGATGAACTTTTTTCAAATTCAATGAACTTTTTTCAATTTGGATGAACTTTATTTAATTTCGATGGACTTTATTTAAATTCGCTTCGGTGAACTTTTTCAAAATTTGATGAATTTTTTCTCAAATTCGATGAACTTTTTCTCAAATTTGATGAACTTTTTCACATTTGATGAACTTTTTTTTTCAAATTCTATTAGTTTTTTTCCAAAATCGATGAACTTCTTTCAAAATTGGTGAATTGTTTTCTAATAGATGAATAATTCTTATCAAACTGGATGAACCTTTTTCAAAAACGATGAACTTTTCCAATTCCTGAACTTTGTTCAAGATTTGATAAACGTTTTTATAAAAAATATAAAAATGTAAGTTTTATTGCATAGTAAATAACGCGGCTGCAGTAGTTCATTTAGAATTCACGTTGATATTTATCGTAGTGGTGTAGTGCTTCTTTCTTTTATCACTTAGGAGCCGTGCGAGATGAAAGTCTCATGCATGGTTTTGCATGAGAGAAAGAAGCGAGGAATCCTCTTTTGGCTATAGTGGTAAGCTGAACCAACTACAGAAGTAGTGACTCGAGTTCATTTCCTCCTACTCGTGAGTTCTTTTTTGCCGGTCTTTTTCTGTGAAACAATTTCTACGCTGGAGCTTTGGTGGGCCGGCCAACTTGGCATTTACTGTAGGCGCCGGTTGACTTCTCCGGCGCTTAAAGCTCTCAATAGGAGCTCCCCTGTTTTACTCCTGTGACCATTGAACAAGAGCTCATGCCACGAACCAAATTCCATCTGCAAGGGAGCTCCTTAAAGACCTAACTGTGCCCTCAGCTAGGGCTGCAAATGAGTCGAGCTCGAGCAAGTTGAAGTTGGCTCAGTTCAACTCATATGAAAATTTGAGCGAGTTTAAACTGAGTGAAGCTCATGATCGAGCCGTAGAACATGGCTCGTGCTCAGCTTGTAACGATCTCGAGTCGACCTCGAGCTAGTTTCGAGCTAAATGAGATGGTAAAAGTTATAAATCTATGGATAAAAACAAAAAAATTAAGGTGAATATGCTAGGAACCTTTGCCAAAAATATAGGATATTTAACACATATTCGACCATGTGCCATAATTAGGCCTAAATCTTCTCTGCACTTAAGTAAGTTTCCATGTTCGTTGGTAAATAAAATGGAGGCAAATTATGGACAACATATATGGTAATAAATTATCTTATTTCTATTTAATATATGGCATGATCATTTAACATAATGATATTCTATCGAGCTAATGAGCTAAAATTGAGCGAGCCAACATTGGCTCAAGACCGGCTCGTTTCTCGGTGAAGCTACATAATGTGTTCAAACTCAGATTGTTTCTTTTCGAATCGATCTCGGGTCGAGTTAAAAAATGAATCGATCTTGGACGGCTCACAGGCCTCGAGCTTTTCTTGCAGCCCTACCCTCAGCGGCGCTCTCAACGCCTGTTTAGACTCCTGGCGCTGGAAGGCAATGCGAGTGGGCCAGCCCATCAAATCAATGAGCACAACGAGCATACGATCGGGCGAACGAGACGAGCGACGACTGCTTTGTCTGGTTGACTCGTAATGATGACTGCATCATGTTTGGTACCCCCTCAAAAAAACAACGGGCACTAAAAAACAATTTTAACCTCTCAAAAAAACTAAAAAACAATTTTAAAAATCGACAAATATTCATGAATTCAAAAGCGTTAATGGATTTTGAAAATAAGTTCACAAACTCTAAAAAGTTTACGAATTTGAAAAAAAAGTTCATTGATTTGATTTTTTATCAAATTTAAAAAAAGTTCATCAATTTTGAAAGCAATATCGTCGACTTTGTAAAGTTCGTAAATTTAAAAGTAATCATCAATTTTGAAAAATAATACATCGATCCTGAATTTTTTTATTGATTTTGAAAAAAGCATCAATTTTGAAAAAGTTCATCGATTGCAAAAAAATATCACAAAAAAATAAAAAAGTTCATTGATTTTGTAAAAATAAGTTCATCAATTCAGATAAAAGTACATTGTTTTTTGAAAAAATATTGTTCATCCATTTGGAAAAAATGTAAAGAAAAGCAAAATTAAAAAACCAAGCAAAAACGTGTGTAGAAAAAACGAAAACGAGAAAAGCCAGCTTCCGCGAACTGAAGAAAGAATAAGAGGGAGAAAACGAAGTAAGTGGTCACAAGTGTTAAAGAAGTCCTAGTGGTTACTCGGTTTCTCCGCGAAAGAAGAAGTCTTCAATTTGAATATGCCGCTCGCACACTTTTTTGGAATTTAACATTAAAAAGGAAAAAAGCATAAATGAACCGGCCTATGCATCATCAATTTTTTTTTGGGCGGGGGGGGGGGGGGGGGGGGGGGTGGTTGCGCCGATGCATGTAACGGGCGTCATATAGGAAATGGCCGTCTTCAAAGCGTTGTCCAATGGAGTTCCTATATCCCCAATGCACCAAAATGATGGCGCAATGGCTAAGCGAGCGTCGCCTACAGAAGTGGTGGGGCTGACCGATCCATTTTCGAAGTTATTCCAGTTTTTTCGTTCTTGTTTCTCTAGCTCCTGTTTTTTCCTGTCTTCTATTTCTCTTTTTTTTGCTTTTTTATTTCTGAGTTTTCCTGTCTTTTTTCATTTTCCTTTTTATGGTTCCTTTTTCTACTATTTTCTATGCTCATTATCATCTGCTTCATTTAAATATTATTATGTTGCTTTTGCTTTTTTTCCTTTTCTTTTTCTATTTTTCTTCTAATTTTCCGTTTTCTGGCTTCTTTCTTAAAATTATAAATATTATTGGAAAAATACATGAACACCGTTTTAATACATGACAATTCTTATAAATACACGTCGAAATTTTTTAATACATGGTTGCCACTTTAAAAGAATGACTTAAAAAAATATGAGATAAACATCTAAAAAATACACATTGGATTTTTTTTGAGAAAACATGATGTTTTTAAAGTACACAATGACTGCTTCTTAAACACACACAATGAACATTGTTTAATACACGTTGAATCTTTTCTAGTGCACGATGAACATTTTGAATTACATGATAAAAAATTCTAATACACTCTAAACATTTTTTTGTACATGATGACCATTTTTAAGTACACAATGAACACATTTTTGTAATTACAGTTTTTTTAAGATTATGTGAACACATATTTAATTACATAAAAACTTTTTAATGTATGGAACACTTATTTAGTTATATGAATAATGCGAACGTTTTCAAATTACATGAATAGTTTTTAAAATACACAAGTTCCTCTCAGAATTTTAACAAACAATGCATTTTCTTTAAAAAATATTTATGAAATAATGTATGGTATATAAGAATTTTGATACTTAAGAAAAATGCGAAAAATAATAATTGTACCTATATGTAATGGGCCGTGCTAGTGGACGTCCTATTATTGTTCCCTTCACACGATGAGAATGCAATTAGACCCTTATTATATTTAGGTTTGATGGTATGATAAAGGACTAATACCGGTTTGTCAAGTTTATCTTGGGACATTGTTCTCCTTGGGGTATATTATGGAGATGGTTGAGCCCCCATTTCAAAAAGAAAAAGTGTGAGTTATCCACAGACTTGAAGAGTTTTTTAGTTTTATTCGAGTCATAGAAAAACCATACTATTAAGGGGGTTGAGGTGTTAGAGAAAGTTTGGGGATCATGCAAAACTCATACTCTAAGGCATCCGTGTACCTAAGGAATTTTGGATTAAAACCCCAGCCAAAGAAGACAGTTATTGGGACTCCCTGGGCCCTCCCCTCGCCCATCATCTTCATCAACCTTGTTGCCACCATGATCATGTGGGAGTAGTTTTTTTGGACTACGGGTCCATAGAAGTAGCTAGATGACACATCTTCTCTCCCTAGTTTCAGTACAAGGATCTCATGAGCCGCCCTACATGATTGAGATCAATCTGATGCAATTCTCGGTGTGTTTATTGCGGTGTGATGAATTGTCACTTTATGGTCACATATATTCATAAATTCTTTTGACATTCCTTTGGTTTATTTGATGCACGCTTCTGTACAAATATGCTCCTCAAATTATTAGTTTTGCACTTGCCACGTTTAGATGAATAATCTCCAAGAGGTAGTTGTGTATGTCGGTTGGGTTCGATCTTCCAAATAATCTACCACAGTGACAAAAGTGGAAAAGACATGTATTGTATTGTTGTCACTAATTATAAACAGATAGTTGCGGAGTTGTCCCGGTGATGAATGCGCCACAAAAGAATTACATCATATAGATCTCCGAAGAGAACATTGTATGTAAGACCAGAGAGAGAGAGAGAGAGAGAGGGGGAGAGGGAGAGAGAGAGAGATAGAGAGAGAGAAACCCATCTAGTTACTGCTATGGACACGTAGGTCTTGTGAGGAACAACACACGCATCATCGGAGTGGCAACAAGGTTGATGTAGAGGCCCTCCATGATTGATTTCCTCTCTGACGGAGTACCAAAAAGGCCTCCATATGGGATCATGGATGAACAGAGACTTGCGATGATAGAATAATGGTTTCGGGACTTGATGAAGCCATGTACCTAGGGTAGGGGCACGGACCTGTCCAAGAAGCCCTACCCTAGGACATCCCTAGGAGAAGTCACCTTTCAATCGACTTGAAGGTATCCCACTCGACGGATTCAAGACACTCGACCAGAAAGCTATCACTCGACCATGAAGCCAACCACTCGACCGCCAGGAGACCTATAGTCACTCCGCAGGGAAACGGTCAGCTGTTAAGTAGTCTTTAGGGTCATTATAGCACTTTATTAGGGGTGTTACCAGTAACGCCCAACCTTAAATGTACCTTAAACCCTGCATTACTGAGGGCAGGAGGGGGCCGGCGAACTCTATATAAGCCACCCCCCTCCTCAGTATGAAGGGTTCGCACCCCTGTTATTCACACGCCAGTAATCCAGTCGACCGCCTCCGGGCACCGAGACGTAGGGCTGTTACTTCCTCCGCGAAGGGCCTGAACTCGTACATCTTGGTGTGTTTACAACTTCCCAATAGCTGAGATCTAGCCTCTTCATACATACCCCCCTACATCACTGTCAGAGTTAGAACCACGACAGTTGGCGCCCACCGTGGGGCAGGAATCTTAGCGCCTGATTGGAGAAGTTGCGTTTTTTCCGATCCCTTTGATCATGGTTTCATGCGGAGTTTTGGTGGAGGGCCGCGAGATCCGCCTCGGCGCGCTCACGTTCATCGCCGACGACTCCGCCTGGCTTCAGGAGGCGCCACTCGACGTCGACGCGCTCCCCGTCCGCGGTGCGACGCATTTCCGCGCATGCGTTCGTGGCGTCCTCCTGCGGCAGCCGTCGACCCAGTATCGGTCGGCCCCCGTATCGTCTCCCCGCTCTGTCTCCCACCGGCGCAAGCGCTCCGGTCAGTCGAGACTTCAAAGGTGGGTGAGGCATGCCGTGGCTCGCCAGTCGGCCGCCCCGCAAGTCGCGGCAATCGAGCCCGACGAATCCCTCTGCGGCCTGTTCGACTGGCTCCGCGGAGACCGCATCCGAGTGCGACAGCAGCGACCCAGCGGCTGAGATCCTGGCGGTCGATGGAACGCACAGTCCTCCCGGTTTCCCTCGCGCTGATGGAGGCGCGGGTGGGGGCGACCCGTCGCATCCCCACGATGAGTATCTCCCCGAACCTCTCACGTCATCACAGCGAGAGGAGCTTCGCCGCCGGAACACGGACGCCCTCCGCACCCCTATCGTCGGAGAGTCCCCCGAGGCCCGGGCCTTGGAGGACGCGCGCTTGGCTAATTTGGCCGAGCGCACTCGACTGGAGAATCTCCAGCGAGCACTCGACGAGCAAGCGCGTCAGCGGGCTCCCGAGTCTAGTCGACGCCAGCTCTTCCCGCCGACGCAGGTATACCGAACCCCAGTTCAGAATTTGGCCGCCGCGGCCCGTATAGCAGAATCGATTCAGCCCTCCCAGTCGGAGGCTGGCAGGGGCTTGTTACAGATCAGAGCGTTGCTCCGGGCGGCGGGAAACCAGAATTCCGCTGTTTCTCAGTCGCGGAATAGGATCCACAGTCGATCCGTTGCAACAGATACAGTCCAGTCGGCTCACAGCCCGCGGTCGCCCCCGAGGCGTGAGGGACGTGGCGACCGGCATGATCAGTACAGAAGGAATGAGCAGTATGATCACCGATCCGATCGTGATGATCGACGTCGAGTGCCAACCCCTCCCCCGAGGAGTGGGTCATATGCGCCTCGACATCGAGATGACAGGCGCCCTCATAGCGTTGGGCAGAGGATTCCCGTCGACCCCAGGGACCCAGGCTTTGACGCGAGATCTGTCCTCGTTCAAGGCTTGGTTGACAGGAACAGGGCTCATCGGGAAGGCCAGAACAGAGATGCGCCCGCCAGCAGCAGAATACGTGTTTCAGGGCCAGAGTGTTTCAGTCGAGCCATCAGAGCCGCAGTGATTCCTCCCAATTTCAGGCTGGCGACTGGAATCAGCAAGTTCACCGGTGAATCTAAGCCTGACACTTGGCTCGAAGATTACCGAGTGGCTGTACAGATTGGCGGTGGCAATGATGAGGTGGCCATGAAGCATTTGCCTCTCATGTTAGAGGGCTCAGCCAGAGCGTGGCTAAATCAGTTGGCACCCAGCAGCATTTACACTTGGGAGGACCTCTCCCGAGTGTTTATCACAACCTTTGAAGGAACATGCAAGCGACCTGCAGGCCTTACAGAGTTGCGGTCTTGCGTGCAGAAGCCGAATGAAACTCTGAGGGAATACATCCAGAGGTGGATCACACTGCATCACTCGGTTGAGAATGTGCCAGACCATCAAGCAGTTTGTGCCTTCAAGGAAGGCGTTAAATACAGAGAGTTGAATCTGAAGTTCGGTCAAACCGGTGAGTTGTCTCTGAATCGGATGATGTAGATTGCCACCAAGTACGCTAATGGTGAAGACGAGGACCGACTCCGGAGTGGCAAGCACAAGGCAGTCGCCCAAGAAACCGGAGGAAACTCCAGTCGGAAACAGAAGCGGAAGGCCGAGCCAGCCGCTCCTGGGGAGGCCCTGGCCGTAGCCTAGGGAAACTTCAAGGGAAAACCCAAGGGCACATGGAAGCCCAAGAAAGTCAAGGATCAGGATGGAAACAATGTTTTGGATCTGCCATGTCACATCCACACCAAGAAAGATGAAGAGGGTAATTTCATTTACCCAAAGCATACCACTCGACAGTGCCGGCTCCTGATCCAGCAGTTTCAGGGCAAACAGTCCAAGGATAAGGAAAAAGAGTCGGACAGAGTCGAGGACAAGGAAGACAGTGACGATGGATACCCCCAAATCAATTCCACCCTGATGATTTTTGCTGATGTCGAAAGCAAAAGTCGACTGAAAGTCATTAACCGTGAGGTGAATATGGTTGCTCCGGCGACACCCAGTTATCTGAAGTGGTCTCAAACTGCCATCACGTTCGACTAGTCCGATCACCCTACGCACATTGCCACCCCTGGGAGGCAAGCTTTGGTGGTCGACCCAGTTGTCGAAGGCACTCGACTGACCAAAGTCCTAATGGATGGAGGCAGTGGCCTGAACATATTGTATGCTGAAACATTGAAAGGGATGGGCATTCCGATGTCCAGGCTCAGTGCCAGCAACATGAGCTTCCATGGAGTCATTCCTGGAAAGAAAGCCGAGTCACTCGGCCAGATTGCTCTCGACGTGGTTTTCGGTGATTCAAAGAATTACCGCAGGGAAAAGTTGACATTTGAGGTTGTGGACTTCCAAAGTGCTTATCATGCTATTCTGGGCCGGCCAGCTTATGCACGCTTCATGGCTCGACCATGCTACGTATATCTCAAGTTGAAGATGCCCGGCCCCAGAGGTGTGATCACCGTTACCGGCAATCGGAAGAAAGCAGAAGAGTGTTTTCAGAAAGGATCGAAGATTGCTGACGCTCAGATGGCAGTTGTTGAGCTACAAGAGTACCAGAAGACTGCTGATCCGAGTGAACTGCTACGAGCCAAGAAGCCTGCTTCAGAATCTGCTTTTCAGTCGTCCGGTGAAACTAAGACAGCTCACATTCACCCGACCGACCCCGACGCTGCTCCGACTCACATCTCGACGACGCTCGACTCCAAATAGGAAGAAGCGCTCATCCAGTTCCTCCGTGAGAACTGGGACGTCTTCGCATGGAAGCCTTCTGACATGCCTGGAGTTCCCAGGGGGCTGGCTGAGCACCGTCTACGAGTCGACCCAAAGTTCAAGCCTGTGAAAGAACATCTTCGACGGTCCGCCGTCCAGAAGAGGAAAGCTATTGGCGAGGAGGTGGCTCGGCTCTTAGCAGCGGAGTTCATCCGAGAGATTTACCACTCCGAGTGGCTCGCCAATGTTGTCATGGTCCCCAAGAAGGACAAGTCACTTCGCATGTGCATTGATTTCAAACATATCAATCGGGCCTGCCCGAAAGATCATTTTCCTCTCCCTCGCATCGACCAAATAGTCGACTCGACTGCGGGGTGCGAGAGATTGTCTTTTCTAGATGCCTATTCCGGGTACCATCAGATCCGTCTGTATGGACCCGACGAGATCAAAACAGCTTTCATCACTCCATTCGGATGCTTCTGTTACGTCACCATGCCGTTCGGCCTCAAGAACGCCGGAGCCACGTTCATGAGAATGATTCAGAAGTGTCTACTCACTCAAATCAGTCGGAATGTGGAGGCATACATGGATGATATTGTGGTCAAGTCACGGAAAGGTTCCGACCTGCGGGCTGACCTTGCTGAAACCTTTGCCAACCTCAGGAGGTATGATATCAAGCTCAATCCATCAAAGTGCACGTTCGGAGTTCCAGGTGGAAAGTTACTCGGTTTTCTCGTTTCCGAACGGGGGATCGATGCCAATCCTGAAAAAGTTGGCACCATACTCCGGATGAAGCGTCCTGTACGCGTGCACGATGTCCAAAAGCTTACAGGCTGCTTGGCCGCTCTAAGTCGATTCATTTCTCGTCTCGGTGAAAAGGCGTTGCCTCTTTACCGACTGATGAAGAAGTCTGACAAGTTCGAGTGGACTCCAGAAGCTGACGCAGCATTTGCAGAGCTCAAAGCTCTGCTCTCCACCCAGCCGGTGCTTGCTGCCCCAATCAGCAAAGAGCCTCTGCTGCTTTACATTGCAGCCACAGGACAAGTTGTCAGTACAGTACTTACGGTCGAGCGGGAAGAAGAAGGAAAGGCCTTCAGAGTTCAGCGCCCAGTCTATTATCTGTCTGAAGTTTTGACCCCTTCAAAACAAAGATACCCTCACTACCAGAAGCTTGTATATGGGATTTACATGACCACGAAGAAGGTTGCACATTACTTCTCTGACCACTCCATTACAGTCGTCAGCGACGCCCCACTGTCAGAGATTCTGCATAACAGAGATGCAACTGGTCGAGTGGCCAAGTGGGCGATTGAACTCCTTCCCTTAGATATCAAGTTTGAAGCAAAGAAGGCTATCAAGTCCCAAGCAATCGCAGATTTCATCGCCGAGTGGATTGAACAGCAACTTCCGACTCAAGTTCACTCGGAGCACTGGACCATGTTCTTCGATGGATCTAAGATGCTGAATGGTTCCGGTGCTGGGGTAGTTCTAGTCTCCCCCCGAGGAGATAAGCTCAGATATGTTCTCCAGATTCACTTCGATTCCTCCAATAATGAAGCAGAATATGAAGCACTTTTATACGGGTTGCGCATGGCCATTTCACTCGGCGTCCGTCGCCTCATGGTCTATGGCGACTCAGATTTGGTGGTTAATCAGGTGATGAAGGAGTGGGACGTCAGAAGTCCGGCTATGACTGGCTATTGCAACGCAGTGAGAAAGCTAGAAAAGAAATTCGAGGGGTTAGAGCTTCATCACATCCCCCGACTGAAAAATCAAGCAGCTGATGATCTGGCAAAGATAGGCTCCAAGAGAGAAGCCATTCCCAGCAATGTGTTTCTGGAGCACATCCGCTCGCCGTCAGTCCAAGAGGATCCTTTCACAGAAGAAGCCCCGCAGCCGAAAAGTGCCACAGATCCGACTGAAGTCGAAGTTCCTGCTGTGGTCGACCTAATCATGGAAGTCTTGGCAATCACTCCCGACTGGACGATACCGTACATCGCGTATATCCTAAGGAAAGAACTCCCAGAGGACGAGGAAGAGGCTCGACAGATCGTCCGCCGATCCAAGGCCTTCACAGTCATAAAGGGGCAGTTGTATAGAGAAAGCGCGACTGGAATTGGTCAGAAGTGCATAACACCAGAAGAGGGTCGGATAATCCTTGATGATATCCACTCGGGGACCTGTGGTCACCATGCGTCCTCTCGGACCATTGTGGCTAAAGCATACCGAGCGGGATTTTACTGGCCTAGAGCAAATGAGATGGCAAAAGAGATAGTCGACAAGTGTGGAGGGTGCCAGTTCTACTCCAACATGTCACACAAGCCTGCATCAGCCCTGAAGACCATTCCACTCGTCTGGCCCTTTGCTGTCTGGGGACTAGACATGGTTGGTCCACTGAGAACAGGCAGAAGTGGTTTCACTCATGTGCTTGTGGCAGTCGACAAGTTTACCAAATGGATTGAAGCTAAGCCTATCAAGAATCTTGATGCTTGCACTGCTATCAGTTTCGTCAGAGGGCTAACATTCAGATATGGAGTCCCGCATAGCATCATCACTGACAATGGGTCAAACTTCGATTCGGACAAGTTCAGAGCTTTTTGCGCCTCTCAAGGCACTCGAGTCGACTACGCATCGGTCGCCCATCCCCAGTCGAATGGACAAGCTGAAAGAGCAAATGGTCTGATTCTCAAAGGACTAAAGCCTCGACTGATGCGTGATCTCAAGCACGCGGCAGGTGCTTGGGTCGACGAGCTTCCGTCAGTTCTGTGGGGATTGAGGACCACCCCTAACCGGTCGACTGGAAGAACTCCATTCTTTCTGGTTTATGGAGCCGAAGCAGTTCTGCCAAGTGATCTTCTTCACAACGCGCCCCGAGTCGAGCTTTACACCGAAGATGAAGCAGAACAGGCCCGGCAAGACGCAGTCGACCTCCTAGAAGAAGAGAGGGAGATGGCCATGATCAGATCGACCATTTATCAGCAAGACTTGCGTCGATTCCACGCCCGGAATGTGAAGAGTCGAGCCTTCCAGAAGGAGATTTGGTCCTCCGAGTGGATCAACAGAAACCGCACAAACTTGCTCCTACTTGGGAAGGCCCCTTCATCGTCACCAGAGTCCTCCACAATGGAGCATATCACCTCTACAATGTTGATCACCAGATCGACGAGCCACGAGCTTGGAATGCGGAACTACTCCGCCCATTTTACACTTGAGTTCTCCCTTGGACGGGATGTAATAAGAAAAAAAATTCCCGCAGTTCATTTTTATCAAAGACAAGAGTGTTCCAATAATTGCTGTCACTTTGTTCGCGTGCGAAATCCCTCAGTGGGTGGCTTAGCTGCGAATCCGTTTCACCTAAGTTTGAAAAATCCTACCGAGTGGAGAGCCAGACTCCCACTCGGGGGCTTAGCTGCAGCCCAGTGCTTGCCTAAGTGTTGAAAAATCCTACCGAGTGGAGAGCAATCCTCCCACTCGGGGGCTTAGCTGCAGTCCAGCACTCGCCTAAGTTCTCTCACTTAGAGACTTAGCTGCAGTCCAGCACTTGCCTAAGTTTGAAAAAATCCTACCGAGTGGAGAGCGATCCTCCCACTCGGGGGCTTAGCTGCAGTCCAGCACTCGCCTAAGTTCTCTCACTTAGAGACTTAGCTGCAGTCCGGCACTCGCCTAAGTTTGAAAAAATCCTACCGAGTGGAGAGCGATCCTCCCACTCGGGGGCTTAGCTGCAGTCCAGCACTCGCCTAAGTTCTCTCACTTAGAGACTTAGCTGCAGTTCGGCACTCGTCTAAGTTTGAAAAAATCCTACCGAGTGGAGAGCGATCCTCCCACTCGGGGGCTTAGCTGCAGTCCAGCACTCGCCTAAGTTCTCTCACTTAGAGACTTAGCTGCAGTCCGGCACTCGCCTAAGTTTGAAAAAATCCTACCGAGTGGAGAGCGATCCTCCCACTCGGAGGCTTAGCTGCAGCCCAGTGCTCGCCTAAGTGTTTAAAAATCCTACCAAGTGAAGAGCAAACCTCCCACTCGGGGGCTTAGCTGCAGTCCAGTACTCGCCTAAGTTCTCTCACTTAGAGGCTTAGCCGCAGTCAGACACTCGCCTAAGTTTGAAAAAATCCTACCGAGTGGAGAGCAAACCTCCCACTCGGGGGCTTAGCTGCAGCCCAGCGCTCGCCTAAGTGTTTAAAAATCCTACCGAGAGGAGAGCAAACCTCCCACTCGGAGGCTTAGCTGCAGCCCAGCGCTCGCCTAAGTATAAAAAAAAATCCTACCGAGTGGAGAGCAAACCTCTCACTCGGAGGCTTAGCTGCAGCCTAGTGCTCGCCTAAGTACAAGACACAACCCAATCCGCGAGTCGACTGCTACCTTCTCCTTCAGAGCGGCGCCGCAAATACAAGGTTATTCCGAGTGAAGATCAAGTTCCACTCGACGAATCAAACCATGAAGATATTCAACGAGAAATCAAGATCAGATAAAGCCTAAAAGGTCCCAGACCTCAGATCAAAGTACTCAAGCCCTCGGCTCGGCGGAGTTTAACGGTTACAAATCCACTCGGCATTCCGAGGCAAATTTAAAGTGAAGCATAGAAGTTTTTCATTCCTCAGGAGGAGGACTGGAAGGGGCGACGAACTCGTCCAAGTCGATCCCATCTGCAATACGAGTGGCAGCAGCAATAAAAGTCTCCATGAAGTCCTGAAAGTTGTGCTTCCTGGTATTGGCAACTTGGATGGCGGCCAGCTTTTCTTCTCGCGCCTCCTTGCAATGGACGCGGACCAGAGACAGAGCGACATCAGCACCACATCTAGCAGAAGATTTCTTCCATTCCGCCACTCGACCCGGGACTTCATTCAGTCGGACCATCAGGGACTCGAGGTCGTTCTGAAGTGTCGTTCCGGGCCAGAGTGATGTGTCGATCCGCGACATCGCAGCCTTCAGCCGAGCAAGATAATCAACGACGCTGGTAACACGAGACTCCAGTCGGAGCACGTTCATAGCAGCCTCGTCCTTCACGAGAGAATTGGCGGGATCCAAGCCTGGCTCCACTCGACTGGTTTCCTCTTCGAAGCTCTAGCAGAATTCTGCAAACACGATTCAAGAATAAGACAGTGGCCGTACGCGGGCTCGGCAACTACAAGACAGCCGGGTTGGAATAATTACCTTCGAGCATGACGAACAGCTTCTTGGCGAGTCCTCCGAGATAAGCCTCCAGATCTTTTGCCTTCCCCGCCAGCTCGCCCGCCTTGTCGTGCAGAGCCATCTTCTCCTTCTTCAGTCGACTGGCATCTCGATTAGCTGTCTCGAGAGCAATTTTCAGTCTGGAGTTCTCCTGTTCAAGAGCTCCGACCGAAGCCAATTTCTCCTCTACGAGCTTCGTTTTGCTCGAGGCCTCCTTCTGTGCCTCTGCAAGGTCTTGATCCTTCTTCTTCAGAGCTTCCTCCAGTTTATCTGCGGCGCGTCGAGTGGAACCAACATCAAGAATGGACAAGAAAGAAAAGCCACCCGTTAAGAATGGAGAACCTCACCAGCCATACCTTTTGCTTCTTCTTGCGCCTTCTTCAAATTCTCCTGAGCAAGCTTCAAGTTAAGGTTGAGCTGGATCTGCTGATTCTCCAACTCAGTATAGCGAGCTACAAGTTCGCAAGATTTCTGTAAAAAGAAAAATCAGTCGACAGACGTCCAAGATAAGTTGCTTCCGAGTAACTAAGAGACAATGATGACGTTTCTAAGACCACGGCCGAATCAAAAACATTCGACAGTAGTCTCGGGGACTACACCCAGTGGGTGCACTCAGCGTGCCCCCACTGGTTCGACCAAAAAAAACAAAGAGAAAGAGAGAAAAAGTCGACTGCCCGCAGTCGACCGGATACAGTTCCACTCGACCTGGCCCGACCAAACCGAGTGAAGAAATACAGCTACAATAACACAATGTAAAGACTACAGTCGACTACCAGCAGTCCACCGTAGTCTCGGGGACTACACCCAGTGGGTGCACTTAGCGTGCCCCCACTCATCCAAGGATTGACAGACACACCCAGTGGGTGTACAGATACAGATACAAAAGATCTTCGGAAAAGAGACTCTTCAAACAGCATATCATAACAGACCAAGTGTTGAGTCGACTGACCTGGACGTTGCTCTGAAGAGCCGAACTCGCGTCATAGGCTGCTTGGCTGGCCTCCCGAGCCATCTTCACTTGCTCCATCATGATCCCCGCCTGGCGTATAGCCTCCTTTGCAGCAGCCGCTTGGTCCTCAGGGACGGGATACGCAGCAAAAAGCGAAGGTGGATCCGCAGTCGACGCCGAAGGCCGCACGCTCGTCAGAGGAATGGCGAAAGTCACAGAAGCCTGAGTGGTGTCACCACCATCCCGAGCCATGGCCTCAGACGCCGGAGCAGGTTGGGGGGTCTTGTCAGCCGATGATCTCTTGTTCCTCCTCATTCTCAGCGGTTCGTTGTTGCCGTCATCCGGAAGGTCGATAACATGAGGAGGGGCTGCAAGAGAAACATTCAACCGACCAGAGTTGCAATAAATGATCAGTCGACTCAAAGCAGAACGTTAGTAATCGTACCAGGGTTGGAGGTAACAGCATCCTCCA
This sequence comes from Triticum aestivum, assembly GCF_018294505.1. Classification (NCBI taxonomy): domain Eukaryota; kingdom Viridiplantae; phylum Streptophyta; class Magnoliopsida; order Poales; family Poaceae; genus Triticum; species Triticum aestivum. The sequence continues at coordinate 444,857,798 of NC_057806.1, read as the reverse complement.
TCTCTTGGTCGTCGTCCTTGGCGGAGACCTCAGAAGTAGCAGCGCTGCAAATCTCGAAAGTCAGTCAGTTGGCTCAATGAATCGACCAAGGATCTGTCCATGGTCGACGAAGGAAAGCAAGTTTTATTATTACCCGGAAATGGTAGGGACAGCTATCTTCATCTTAGGCAGAGCCTTGGGCGGCTTGGACAGCGTCGTGCGTGGGTGCTTGGGAACCTTCCCAGTCGGCGTAGGAGAAGAGGTCCGAGGGCGTTTCGACGACTGCCCAACAGAAGCAGTCGCCTTGCCACGTTCCCGCGCTGGGTCGTGTGTGTGCTTGGACCGCCCCTCTGGGCGAGGGGGTTCGACCTCCTCCTCCTCCTCTTCGCTGGAGTCGACGTTGTCGTCTCCCTCTCCTTCACCGTCGGACTCCCACTCGCCTTGGTCGTCCCCACTCTCACCTCCGCTCGCCTCCCCTTCCTCAGTTGGCTCCTGAGCCCCGTTGGGCGTCGAGTACATCTCGGTGGTCGCCTGGAAAACAATAGACAAGACGAAAGTCAATCGACCAACTCAAAGAAGACCAATGCAGAAAACAAGATTTCAGTCGGGAGCATAAAGACATACCTGGTCCACTTCATACGAGTTGTCGAGTGGAGTTACCCTCCTGGCTCCTCGGGGGTTGTCTTTGTTCCCCGTGATGCTCGACAGCCACCCCTCCAGCATCTCGTCGGTGACCTCCTCCGGGTGGATCCGAGTGGTGTCGTCGAGACCTGAGTACAGCCACATCGGGTGGTCACGGGCCTGGAGCGGTTGGATGCGCCTCTGGAGGAAGACCTCCAGCAGGTCCATCCCAGTCACACCCTCACGGACAAGCTCAACCACTCGACCGGCCAACACTTTGACTTGGGCCCTTTCCTCCGGCGTCACTTTCAGAGAAGCGGGTTTTTCAGCTCGGTCGAGGGAGAAAGGAGGAAGACCAGTCGACTGTCCTGGGGTTGCCTGGTCCTGACAGTAGAACCAGGTCGCCTGCCAACCACGGACCGACTCCGGGAGAGTAATGGATGGAAAACAACTCTTCCCCCTCGTCTGGATCGCCAAGCCCCCGCACAACTGGATCACCTGCGTCCTCTCATCACTCGACTTGGCCTTCTTGACCTATTGAGAACGACAGGTAAAGATGTGCTTGAAAAGTCCCCAATGGGGGCGGCAACCCAAGAAAACCTCACACATGGAAATGAAAGCGGCAAGGTATACAATGGAGTTGGGAGTAAAGTGGTGGAGCTGCGCTCCGAAGAAGTTCAAGAAGCTCCGGAAAAAAGGATGGGGCGGCAGAGAAAACCCTCGGTCGATGTGGGTGGCTAGGAGCACGCACTCACCGTCGCGGGGTTGAGGCTCGATCTCTCCCCCCCCCAAGACGCGCGGCTTCGTGGGGAATGACCCCCCCCCCTCGACCATGTCGTCGAGATCCTCTTGCCAGAGCACCGATGGCATCCAGTCGCCCTGGATCCAACCTTTGGGCAGAGCGGTCCTAGAGGAAGATCCGCCCCGAGCAGACCTCTTCCCTTTCCCCGCCGCCGCCGCCTTCTTCGCGCGCTCCAGAGCGGAGGTCTTGCCCTTCATCATCGTCGCCGGCGAGGTCTCGCACGGGCCTGCTACGCTGGGGCGAGAACGGAGGTGGCGGAAGGACTTGCGAAGGGAGAGAGGAAGAAGAAAGGAGGAGAAGAGAGCGCACTGCTTGGAAACCCCGAGCCGGCGATTTATAAGGGGCCGCTCCCGAGTGGCTGACTGGTAGGCCCAAACTATCCAGTCAAATCCCGCAGCGGACGCGCGCGCAGTACGTGGCTAAAAAGGCAACGCGGGGATCGAGGAGCTTCCGCTTTATCGCTTCCGATTACTGCGGCCGCTCCTGTCCCGCGCGCTTCCCAAAATCCGAAATCCCACGACATCCGCGGGCGGCAGAACAACTTGTCAAAATGGAAGACCCCGCCCGCACCGACGCTCGGTATGTCACAAATAAAAAATTCACTCGACGAAAGGCCTGGAATGGATCAAGGCGACTGAAAAAGGTTGGCAACATCATCCGTGACGATTGACCCGAAACAAGGCGCTCACGTAGCCCAAAGAACCAGTCGGAAAGATCTCCAACTCTTTCCCCACTCTAACCTTGATCCATTCGGGGGCTAATGATGAAGCCATGTACCTAGGGTAGGGGCACGGACCTGTCCAAGAAGCCCTACCCTAGGACATCCCTAGGAGAAGTCACCTTTCAATCGACTTGAAGGTATCCCACTCGATGGATTCAAGACACTCGACCAGAAAGCTATCACTCGACAATGAAGCCAACCACTCGACTGCCATGAGACCTATAGTCACTCCGCAGGCAAACGGTCAGCTGTTAAGTAGTCTTTATGGTCATTATAGCACTTTATTAGGGGTGTTACCAGTAACGCCCAACCTTAAATGTACCTTAAACCCTGCATTACTGAGGGCAGGAGGGGGCCGGCAAACTCTATATAAACCACCCCCCCTCCTCAGTATGAAGGGTTCGCACCCCTGTTATTCACACGCCAGTAATCCAGTCGACTGCCTCCGGTCACCGAGACGTAGGGCTGTTACTTCCTTCGTGAAGGGCCTGAACTTGTACATCTTGGTGTGTTTACAACTTCCCAATAGCTGAGATCTAGCCTCTTCATACATACCCCCCTACATCACTGTCAGAGATAGAACCACGACAAGACTCGCTCTGGGGGGTTTCAGAATATTTGGAAATTTATAGCGTTGGAATTTGGCCAGGCGAAGCCACGAGGAGCCCAAAGGAGGCACGCCGTGCCTACCCCCTGGGCGCGCCATGCTGTCGCTTGCTATCTCCTCATCTATCGTCTAGACTCCCCCCAAAGCTACTAGGGTCCCTCCTGGTCCAGAAAAAATCGTCAAAAGGTTTCGTCGTGTTTGGATTTCGTTTGGCAGGGATTTTTTGTAAAAGCAAAAACATGTAGAAAACAACTACTGGCACTAGACACTGGGTTAATAGGTTAGTCCCCAAAAATGATATAAAATGGCATATAAAGCATACAACATTGATAATATAATAGAATGAAACAATCAACAATTATAGATGCTGGAGATGTATCACACCTACCCGATATCTGTTGGAATTAATGTCGGTGTAATGGGCCACGGGTAGCCTAACCCGAGCCCCCGAGCCTTTCAAAACAACGGGGCTAGCTGCGCCCCTCAAAGACGTCAAGATAAAGACTCCGCCTTCTAGCGCTGGTCGGCCAAGTGGCCGACTGGTCGAAGGCGGCCGAGTTCCGGAGGGTGGCATCCCGACGGGCCGACTCTTAGAGAGCGGCCTCCAGAGAGGCCGACTCCTAGCAGTCAGCCCGTGGCGCCCTCAAAGTCTGCGCCCTCATCAAAGAGACAAGACAGGTACGGCTACAGTGCAAGCCTCCCCTCGAATCCAGGGACGGGCGTGGCCATAGTGCCCTGTACAGGCGGAGATGTCCGCTTGACGCGGCACTGTTGCCTATTCCCCATACGTCACACCTGACAGGCGGAGTCCTGTTCCCACAAAGGCCTGTCATGTACGGCTTGCAGACGGCGGGCCCTACATGGCAGCCAGAGCCCTGAAATCGAAGGAGGCTGGGGCAGCCGGACCTCGGAGGAGCCGGCTACCAGCAGACGGCCAGTCCCTCCCTTAGGCCCCATACGCCATCAACCAGATGAGACACGGAGTGACAACAGTGATCGCCCACCAGGCGGCGGGACTGTAGCCACGCCTCCCCGACCAAGCCTGCGTCATTAGCATTACGACTACAGTGATCAGCAGCCGACAAGACCCGCAAGCGGCGGGAGCGGCTTGTCGGCTCCGTACCAGACTAGGCGGCGGGTCCCAGCTGTCGGTCAAGAGGTCGGCGACCAGAGAGAATGACGACCGGGCCCTACGCCTGGCCAGATTACCATTGTACCCCTGGGGGTAGGCCTATATAAACCCCCTAGGGCACCCATGCAAAGGGTTCGGCCCTGTTAAGACTAGACTCATACCTAAAGGAGGAGAGAGCGTGCCTGCCTTCTTCCACCTTTGGCAGACAGCTTGAGGAGCACCATTGTACCACTTACACATTAGTGATCATGTGGAGACCCCGCAGAGCAGGACTAGGGGTGTTATCTCCTAGGAGAGCCCCGAACCTGGGTAAAGTACGCCGGCGTATGTGTCTACGCCTCATCCCGCTTCCAGACACCGGCAACGTTCTACTCGCTCCCACCATGATAAGCCATCCTTTGGCATATGTCGCACCCAACCCCTGACATTTGGCGCCCGCCGTAGGGCGAGGTGCACCGTATCCCGGAGACCTGTTCTGGACGGGAACCCTGTTCCTTCCTGGCGAGCGCAGCCAGCCCGGCACGCCGGACGGCGTCTCCGCCGAGGCGCTACACGATGCGGAGATCGCCTGCGCAGCGAGCTGCCTCGCTGATCTTGTTGGCGAGATTCACCTCTCCGACGAGCCTGCGTCCGACGCGGGCACCAATGGCCCCGAAGGCCGCCTCGTGGGCCTCCTCGATCAGCTCCACGTCGCCAGCGAGCCTGCTACTGACTTGGAGTCGGTTGGCTCCGCCGACCCGATGTTGGTCGACTTTGACACGGCTTCGCTCGACACGTTCCCCTCCAATGTGGTGGTCTATGATGAGCCGCTTCCTCGTGCGGACAGCGGTGGCAGCACCATCACGGAGGTGCTCGTGATCAGCCACGGCGAGCAGTCTGGTGGGGGCGGTCAGGACCCGTTGCAGATGGCAATGAAAGACTTGGCTGCGCCAATCCTGGAGGACGCCGACGCTGAGACGCTGGAAGCACGTCGCGTCCAGCTCGTCGAGAGCGCTAGCCGGCTGGCCAGCATGAGGCCTACCAGCGGGAGGTGGACCGTGTTGTAGGCGGCACTCCGGCTCCTGGTGGGCCTAGCCGCGTTGGCTTGATCAGGCAGCATGGCACGGCCATCGCCAGCATGTTCGGGACAGATCGTCCCGTATATGCCACGCCTGTAGAGAACATACGAGCTGCCCAGGCGGCAGTAGACGAGCTAGACAAGCTCGAGGGCGATGAGCGTCGCCACATGACGGAGCGAGTTCAGCAGCTCCTCGACGCGGCTGCTGAGCAGCAAGATGCCGGCTACCACACTGAAGCGCCCAACTGGCAAAATGACGACCCACCACCTCGCCGAGACCAAGGCGCGACGTCCCGGACGCCGACTGGTGGCGTCCATGATGTAAGAGACAAGGAGCCGGCTGCCAGCCACAGCCGGACTCACATCACCATCGAGCGCGACTAAGATGGCCGTCCAAGAGCAGTGCGACGGCGAGACGACTACCCGCTGCCTCCTCCCCGCAGGGAGAGGTGCATCTCGCCGCCGCCTGTTGACCACCCATCACTCGGCGACCGCCTTGGCGCCGAGAAGGAATCGGAGAAAACGATGCCCGCCACCGGATCGACCGCCTTAATCAGTCCCTAGCGCTAGAAGAGGAAGACGAGCTGGGTCTGCCTTGTTTTGGCCCCCGCATCCGAGATGAGCCCTTTCCCAAAGGGTTCACTCTCCCAAGTGATACCCCCAAGTACACCGGCTCCGTGAAGCCGGAGGACTGGTTGGTCGACTACTCCACAGCCGTCAGCATCGCCAATGGCAACATGCGTGTTGCCGTGAAGTACGTCCCCCTCATGCTCTAGGGCACGACCCGGACATGGCTGAACAGGCTGAAGCCCCACAACGTCTACAGCTGGGTTGACTTTACTGAAGCGTTCATCCGCAACTTCACCAGCACATACAAACGGCCGCCCAAGCCTCACCAGCTCTCCCTGTGCATCCAAGGCCCCAATAAGTCAGCTCACGACTATCTCACACGCTGGGCCGAGCTGCACAACTCTTGCGAGGGCGTGCACGAGGTGCAGGCCATCGAGTACTTCACTGCCGAGTGCCGAGAGGGCACCCTCCTCAAGCACCGGCTCCTCTGCCACGAGCCAGGGACCCTTGACGAGCTGCTAATCACAGCAAACAAGTACGCCACAGCCGACTCCTCCATGAAAGCGGAAATTCAAGTCAACGTGTCGGGCAAGGTGGCTCCCCAAGCCCCTCGGACCTCGGCTGGCGACGCCAGTCGGCGGCAGCAGCCGAATGACAACAAGCGCAAGGCCACACAACTGGTTTCCAGAAGCCGGCAGGTGGCAGCAGTTGAAGATCGACAACCAGAAGGGCAGCCTCATCCCAAGCGTCAGAAGGGCGGCAAGCCTAATTGGCTGCCCGCCTTCTCGTACGAGCAGACTCTTGACGCCCCCTGCAAGTTCCACAGCGGTGCAAAGCCGTCCAATCACACCACTCGGAAGTGCCATTGGCTCACCAGGATTGCCAAGGGTGACGGACTCCAGCCCGCTCCCCCTGTCGGCCCGCCGCCTCCTCCCCCGCAGCAGCCGGCACCTCGGCCAGTCGGCGCCGTGCAGGATGATTATCCCGAAGAGCAGGGGGCATACATCGTGTTCACCAGCGTGGCCGACGATAGGCGCAGCAGGCGGCAGCAGCGGTTGGAAGTGAATGCAGTAGCATCTGAGACCCCGGAATTCATGCATTGGTCTGAGAAGCCCATCAGCTGGAGCAGAGCCGACCACCCAGAGGTGATGCCCAGTCCCGGCTCCTATGCTCTGGTATTGGAAGCCACGTTTGCCACGGAGAGGTGAGCTGCTCGTTTCTCCCAAGTTCTGATAGATGACGGCAGCAACATCAACATTCTGTACAAGGATACCATGGAGAAATTGGGAATCAAGCAGAGACACCTTCAGCCCAGTCGGACTATTTTCCATGGCATAGTTCCTGGCCTTTCTTGCTCACCAACGGCAAGACTCAGATAGATGTCCTCTTCGGGTACAAAACTCATTTCCGCCGAGAGCCAGTCTGGTTTGAGGTGGTGGACCTTAAGAGCCCTTATCACGCACTGCTTGGCCGGCCTGCCTTGGCCAAGTTCATGGCAGTTCCCCACTATGTTTACCTAAAGATGAAGATGCCAAGCTCTAAGGGAACCCTGGCCGTAGCAGGATACTACAAGAAGTCGTCCGCCTGCGCGGCGGAGAGCAGCCGGTTAGCCGAGTCTCTCGTGATCATAGCAGAGAAATGGCTCCTTGACCGGGTTGTGGCAATGGCAGGCAAGCAGCCAGAAATGTCACCCGACCCCAAGGAGTCAGAAGCCGAGGGCTCGTTCAAGCCAGTCAAAGAGATAAAGAAGATACCTTTGGACCCAGAGCACCCGGAGAGGTATGCTGTCATTAGCGCGAACCTTGACAGTAAATAGGAAGGCGAGCTCGTCGATTTCCTCCGTGAGAATCGGGACATTTTTGCATGGTCCCCCAAAGACATGCCAGGTGTACCGACGGATTCTGCCGAGCACAAGTTACACGTCCGATCTGATGCCAAGCCCGTCCGGCAGCCCTTGCGCCGCCTATCAGAAGAGAAAAGAAGAGTTGTTGGGGAAGAGATAGCCCGGCTCCTGGCAGCCAGCTTCATCATGGAGGTGTTCTTCCCAGAATGGTTAGCCAATCCGGTCCTAGTGCTGAAGAAGAACAAGCAGTGGCGCATGTGCATTGATTATACCAGCCTCAACAAAGCATGCCCCAAAGATCCATTTGCTCTGCCCAGAATCGACCAAGTGATCGACTCCACAGCCGGATGTGAGCTGTTGAGTTTTTTGGATGCATACTCTGGGTATCACCAGATCAAGCTGGACCCGGCCGACAGGATGAAGACCGCCTTCATCACGTCATTTGGAGCCTTCTGCTACCTGACCATGTCGTTCGGCTTGAGAAATGCCGGCGCCACCTTTCAGCGTTGCATGCAGAAGAGTCTCCTCAAACAACTCGGCAAAAACGCTCATGTCTATGTAGACGATGTGGTGGTGAAGACAGAGAAGCGCAGGACGCTACTAGAGGATCTCAGGGAGACTTTCGAGAACTTACGCCGATTTCAGATCAAGCTCAACCTAGAGAAGTGTGTCTTTGGGGTACCAGCCGGCCAGCTTCTAGGCTTTCTGGTCTCAGAGCGCGGCATAGAGTGCAACCATGTGAAGATCAAGGCCATCGAGAGGATGGAGGTACCCACCCGACTGCTGGATGTGCAAAAATTCACCGGCTGCTTGGCATCTATCAGCCGTTTCATCAGTCGACTGGGCGAGAAGGCCCTTCCCCTGTATCAGCTCATGAAGAAAACCACCTTTTTCGAGTGGAACGACAAGGCGGATGAAGCTTTTCTCCAGCTCAAGAAAATGTTGACCACCCCGCCCGTCTTGGCGGCCCTGACTCCTAAGGAGCCCATGCTCCTCTACATTGCCGCTACCAGCCGGGTGGTTAGCACCGTCATAGTGGTGGAACGGAAGGAAGAAGGCAAAGCCCTACCAATCCAGAGGACGGTGTATTACCTAAGCGAAGTACTGTCCGCCTCCAAGCAGAACTACCCCCACTATCAGAAGATGTGTTATGGTGTGCACTTTGCTGCCAAGAGACTGAAGCCATACTTCCAAGAGCACCCAATCAATGTGGTCTGCACAGCTCCGCTCGCTGAGATTATTGGAAGTCAAGATGCCTCGGGCCAAGTGGACAAGTGGCCAAGTGGGCCATAGATTTGGCCCCCTACACCATCTATTACCAGCCTCGCACCGCCATCAAGTCACAAGCACTAGCCGACTTCCTCGTCGACTGGGCCGAGACCCAGTACTTGCCACCAGCGCCAGATTCCACCCATTGGCGGATGCATTTTCATGGTTCAAAAATGTGCACCGGTTTGGGGGCCGGCGTCGTCCTAACCTCCCCTAAGGGCGACACGCTCAGATATGCGCTGCAAATTCACTTTGCCGCCTCCAAAAATGTTGCTGAATACGAAGCACTCATTCACGGGCTCCGGCTGGCCAAGGAACTCGGCATTCGTCGGATCCTGTGTTACGGAGACTCCGATTTGGTGGTCCAACAGTCATCAGGCGACTGGGACACAAAGGATGCAAATATGACCAACTACCGCTTTCTCGTACAACAACTCAGTGGATGCTTTGAAGGGTGCGAGTTCCTTCATGTGCCAAGAAATGACAATGAGCAAGCCGACGCCTTGGCACGAATCGGCTCCACCCGGCAAGCAATACCAACCGGCGTTGCCTTACAACGACTCCTCAAGCCGTCTATCAAGCCATCACCAGAGTCAGATTCCATATTTGCGCCGGCTCCTCCTGAAGCAGTCGGAACCGACTTGAGAGCCCCTCCAACCGACGCGGGAACTTCAGTGGACAACCCGGGGACTGCAGCAGTCGGCCCGGGGACTTCATCAACTCAGCAAGCGGTGGCCGACTCCAACGCACCGCCTCCCAGCCCAGCCACCCTCGTACAGGTGGCAGTCCTGGCAGTCGAAGAAATTGCAGCACCTTCATGGGCCCAACTCATCCTCAATTTTTTGGTGAAAAAAGAGCTGCCAACCGACGAGATCTCGGCCCGGCAAGTGCAACGCCGGGCGGCAGCATACACCATAGTCATTAGAGAGCTTGTGAGTCGCAGTGTCACTGGTGTTTACCAGCACTGTGTCGAGCCAGAGCAAGGCCAGGCAATCCTCAAAGATATCCATCAGGGCGAGTGTGGTCACCACGCGGCCTCAAGGGCTCTGGTGGCCAAGGCTTTCCGCCATGGTTTTTTCTGGCCAACTGCCCTAGAAGACGCCAAGGACTTGGTCTAGAAATGCAAAGGGTGCCAGAAGTTTCGTTCAAAGCCTCACCAGTCGGCTTCTGCACTCAAGACTATTCCCATCGCCTGGCCCTTTGCCGTCTGGGGCCTGGATATGGTGGGACCATTCAAGACAGCAAGAGGTGGCTTGACTCATCTGCTTGTCGCGGTGGACAAGTTCACCAAGTGGATAGAAGCAAAACCAATGAAGAAGTTGAATGGTCCGACTGATGTGACTTTCATCTCCGACAGCACCATCCGGTATGGCATACCACACAGCATCATCACCGACAATGGCACGAACTTCGCCCAAGGTGCCTTGGCCCGTTTCTGTGCGACACAGGGCATCCGACTGGACCTAGTGTCTGTTGCCCATCCGCAGTCAAATGGCCAAGTGGAGCGAGCAAACGGCCTCATTTTATCTAGCATCAAGCCCCGACTGGTCGAGCCTCTAGAGCGGTCGGTCGGCTGCTGGCTCGACGAGCTTCCGGTCATCCTCTGGAGCCTGGGCACAACTTCGAACAAGTCAACCGGCTTTACGCCTTTCTTTCTCGTCTATGGTGCCGAAGCCGTCATCCCGACGGACATAGAATTCGACTCCCCTCGAGTCACCATTTACACCAAAGAGGAGGCAGAAGAAGCACGACAAGACGGCGTTGATCTGCTGGAAGAGGGCCAGCTATTGGCACTCAGCAGGTCCACCATCTACTAGCAAAGCTTGCGCCGATACTACAACCGAAAGGTCAAGCCAAGATCCTTCCTAGAAGGAGAACTTGTGCTCCGGCTGATCCAGCGAACAGCCGGCCAGCACAAGCTCTCGGCACCTTGGGAAGGCCCCTTCATCATCAGCAAGGTGTTGGGTAATGACTCCTACTACCTCATCGACACTCAGAAGCCTCAAGCACGTAAAAGAGATGACTCCGGCAAGAAGACGGAGCGACCATGGAATGCGAACCTTCTTCGAAGGTTTTTCAGCTAAAAAGCAGTATGTATCACGCCGACTTTTGTATTAAGTACAAAGACTCCGGGTCCCCCGAGAAGATCTCGGGGACTGCCCTCTTTTGTCTATATGATAAGTGTTACGCCTGTCATTCGTGTTATTTCATTAATCTGTCTGGCACCGGGTTCGACCAGTCGACCCGGGGACTTGCCGCCTGGTACTATGAGATGCTTCCTCCATCCGGACAAGTAGTGTGTTGGCACCCTAGCTTTCTCCTGCCTGAGGTCGCAGCCTGCAGAGCAGCTGTTCGGTCGGCAGGAGTCAAGGCGAAAAGGGCGCTTGCATGAAAAATGGCTAAGGACTTAAGGCATTTACATAGTTCAAGACGGCTTCTCGCCTCACCAACCGGTTGCCAAGCAACTGGCCGGCCGGTTTTTACTTAACTTGCCAAGAAAACTCTAGCCGGCCAAGTACTTGCCTTCCTAAAAGTAGCTAAGTACTTAACCAAGCCACAGTCCGCAGAGCGGTTGTTCGGTTGGCAAGACGGCAACCAAGGGAAGGCGGCAAAGGAAAAAGCCAAAAGAGTAGAAGGCAAGGAAAGGTAGAACTGAGATAAAATATTTACACATCAAAGGCCCTTGGCCAACATCCAACATAAGTTTCAAATACACCCCACGGGTGGAATTGCGCGAAGCTAACAAAGTTCGTTGAGGCTAATAAACAGGGAGAAATAAAAAGTAAAGTGGCAGCCTAGGGATCGGCGGACGGGTTCGGCGGAGTGGTGGAGTCGGTGGCGCCGGCTGGACGAGCGGCCGGCTGGCGGTCCCCACTTGGTCCCCTCCAGCGGCAGCCGGCTCATTTGGGCGCGGTTCATTGCTAGAGGCGCGATCGAGTTGGGGCTGGCCGTCCGCTCCGACCTCTGGCGCCTCCTCTTCGCCTTCCTCCTCCTCATCGTCTTCTCCCTCGTCACTGGAGTCGATCACCTCGGACGAGTCCTCGCCCTCCTCCGGGTTCAGCCCGAACCATTCTGGGGGCGCCTCGGCACCGTTCTCAGCCGGCTCCGGGATGAAGACTCCCGTGTCGATGTACTCGGTGATGGCTGCCGCCCGCTTGACGAGTTTGCCCTCCATCGCCACCAGCTCCTCCTGGGCCTCCTGTCAGAACGTGGTCAACCGGGCTAGATCTAGCCCAGGTGAAAGTACAAGTGCTCCTCAGGTGATTTTGGTAATTAATGACAACATATCTCTTGTTGGACTAACACTTTTACCTAGTATGTTTCAGATAAAGTTCAACAATGAAGTGGCATGGACTAGAGGATGTGGGACCTCTTCAAAATGCTAAGGACAAAGGATTGGCTCAAGATCCAAGCTCAAGACTCCACATTTTCTATCTTAGTGATCCAAGATCACATTGAGTCTATAGGAAAAGCCAATACTATCAAGGAGGGATGAGGTGTTGCTTAATGGCTTGCTTGCTCAAAGTGCTTAGTGATATGCTCCAAAGCCCTCAACCACTTTCTCACTTCCAAATATGCCCTAAACCAAAAGTCAAACTCGGCCCCACCGATTCTTTCTATCCGGAGCCACTGAGTTCAGTTGAAATAGCCACTGCTAGAAACCCTAATCAGTTCGGTCTCAGCGATGGGATCTCGGTCTCACCGAGATGGGCTTGCAAACTCTCTGTTACTTGTTGCAATATTTTCGGTCCCACCGAGATATGCAATCGGCCCCATTGAGTTTGCTTGGCCAACTCTCTATTTCGCTTATTACCCAAATCGGTCCCACCGAGTCTGAGTAATCGGTCAAACCGAGTTTTGGTTTTACCCTAACCCTAGCACATCGGTTCCACCGAGTTGATCTAGTCGGTCCCACCGAAAACCCTAATGGTCACTAGGTTTGCTAAATCGGTCCGACCGAGTTTTTCACTTCGGTCTCACCGAGATTGGTAAATTGTGTGTAACGGTTAGTTTTTGTGCGGAGGCTATATATACCCCTCCACCCACTCTTCATTCGTGGAGAGAGCCATCAGAACATACCTACACTTCCAATACACATTTTCTGAGAGAGAACCACCTACTCATGTGTTGAGGTCAAGATATTCCATTCCTACCATATGACTCTTGATCTCTAACCTTCCCCAAGTTTATTTCCACTCAAATCTTATTTCCACCAAATCCATATCCTGTGAGAGAGAGTTGAGTGTTGGGGAGACTATCATTTGAAGCACGAGAGCAAGGAGTTCATCATCAACACACCATTTGTTACTTCTTGGAGAGTGGTGTCTCCTAGATTGGCTAGGTGTCACTTGGGAGCCTCCGACAAGATTTTGGAGTTGAACCAAGGAGTTTGTAAGGGCAAGGAGATCGCCTACTTCGTGAAGATCTACTGCTAGTGAGGCAAGTCCTTCGTGGGGGATGGCCATGATGGGATAGAGAAGTTTGCTTCTTCGTGGACCCTTCATGGGTGGAGCCCTCCGTGGACTCGCGCAACCGTTACCCTCCGTGGGTTGAAGTCTCCATCAACGTGGATGTATGATAGCACCACCTATCGAAACCACGACAAAAACATCCGTGTCTCCAATTGCGTTTGAATTCTCCAAACCCTTCCCTTTACATTCTTGCAAGTTGCATGCTTTACTTTCCGCTGCTCATATACTCTTTGCATGCTTGCTTGATATGTATTGTGTTTGTTAAACTAGTGCCTAAACTCCAGTTCAACTTAAAGAAACTAAAAACTGCAACTTTTGGCACTTAGTGTCTAATCACCCCCCCTCTAGACACCTCTTCTCGATATTTTCAATTGGTATCAGAGCTTTGGTCTCCATTGCCTTGGTTTAAACACCATTGGAGGAAGATGGATGAGTCTACTTTGGGGAGTCTTAGGCGTAAAGTGCCTATTCTTGACGGAGAATATTTTAATGAGTGGAAAAATGAAATGCTTGAGATTTTCAATGAATATCACTTGAACAAGCATATTGCTAGCCCTTGTGCACCTCATGTTGATCCCATGCATCCTACCCTTGAAGAATCAATTGACATGATTCGCAATCTTAGAACTGTTAATCTTATCACCAGAGGCTTTCCTAGAAACTTGATTGGATGTTTGCCGACTCTTAAGTGTGCCTACACCATATGGAAATTTCTTGAGGAACTCTTTCCTAATTATTCCTTGAAAGATCTAGATGAATTCCTCCATAAGTCTATTGCCTTGATTAAGATGAGTTCCAATGATCCCAAATTTAGCGACTGCTTAATTGAGCTTACTAATCTTACGAGTGCCAAAGGAGATGTTGGAATCATTAGCAATATCATTTCTAGAGCTATTAGAATTCATAAGGATAACTATAGAAATGATCGGTTATCTAATGAATTGCCCTCTCTAGGGATTGATCAATCACAAGATGATGTTGGACATGAATACTCGGATGAGGATGATGATAGTGACTATGATCTCGATGATGCGATGAGACACTTTGGTCTTATGGCAAATCTTCATGGCTACATGGCTGGAGGAAAGAAATGGGTCCTTGATAGTGGATGTACTGATCATATGACCGGAGATAAAGACATGTTTCGTGAGCTTGCTAAAAATGATGGCCCTCGAAAGTATGCCACTTTTGGTGATAATTCAAAGGGTAAGGTGGTTGGCCTTGGTAAGGTGGACATCTCACATGATAGCTCCATACAAAATGTCATGCTCGTTGAATCTCTTGGCTACAACTTACTTTCAGTATCTAGACTTGCTGATTTCAGTTTCAATGTCCTATTTACTGAAGTAGACTGCCAAGTGTTTCATAGAGATAATCATAAAATGGTCTTTACCGGTATATGTAGAGGAGATCTTTACATTGTTGATTTCACTAAAAAGGCTCAACCTAAAACTTGCTTAATTGCTAAATCTTCTAAAGGCTGGTTGTGGCATAGAAGGCTAGGCCATGTGGGCATGCGAAACCTTGACAAACTCATTAAAGGAAATCATATCCTTGGCGTTAACGATATCATATTTGACAAGGATAGACTTTGCAGTGCTTGTCAAGCAGGGAAACAAGTTGGAGGAAGTCATCGTGCTAAGAACATCATGACCACAAGAAGACCACTCGAGCTACTTCACATGGATCTCTTTGGTCCAAATGCCTACAAGAGTCTCGGTGGTAACTCATTTGGTCTGGTCATAGTTGATGATTTTTCAAGATTTACGTGGGTGTTCTTTCTTGATGACAAATCGCAGGTCCAAAAGATCTTCAAAAACTTTGCTAGGAAGGCCCAAAATCAATTTGACATGAAGATCAAGAAGGTTCGGAGCGACAACGGAACGGAGTTCAAGAACACAAATGTGGACACCTTTCTTGACGAAGAAGGGATCGCACATGAGTTCTCGGCTACGTACACACCTCAACAAAATGGAGTTGTTGAGAGGAAGAACCGGACTCTTATCGAGATGGCAAGAACGATGCTTGATGAGTACAAGATGCCAAAACACTTTTGGGCGGAAGCGGTAGAGACAGCTTGTCATGCAACAAATCGCTTGTATCTTCACAAGCTACTTGGCAAGATGGCATACGAGCTCCTCACCGGTAACAAACCCCAAGTTGGATACTTTCGAGTATTCGGCTCAAAGTGCTACATTCTTGATAAGCATCGTCGTTCTAAATTTGCTCCTAAGTCTCATGAAGGTTTCCTACTTGGTTATGGCTCAAACTCTCACACATACCGTGTCTACAACAATTTCACCCGAAAGGTTGAAGAAATGGTAGATGTGAAGTTTGATGAATCTAATGGCTCACAAGTAGAGCAATGGCCAATTGATGTAGGAGACAAAGGTCCCTCGGAAGCAATCCAAGACTTGTCTATTGGCAAGATTCGTCCAATGGAGGTGAAGGAGAGTACCTCGTCCGTCCAAGTGGAAGCTTCTACCACACGACAAGGTGAACCAAGAATTGACACGGAAGCATCCACGAGTGGGACACACCAAGAAGAAGAAAATGAGGAAGTGCACCAAGACGAACGTCAACAACCTCCTTCTCCACCACGACAAGAGAACGACAACGCCAACAATGAAGAAGGCCAAGAAGAAGAACAAGATGAAGAAGATGTTCAACAAAGACCCAAGCAAAAGCTTTCACGAGTTCGAGCAAGAATTGCTAAAGATCATCCCGTGGAGCAAATCTACAATGATATCCAAACCGGGAGAATCACTCGCTCAAAAACTCGTTTAGCTAACTTTTGTGAACACTATTCATTCATCTCTCGTATTGAACCTATGAAGGTTGAAGAAGCATTGGAAGATCCGGATTGGATAAACGCTATGCATGAAGAGCTACACAACTTTGAGAGAAATCAAGTGTGGACATTGGTTGAAAAGCCCGACAACAACCACAACATCATCGGTACCAAATGGGTGTTTCGCAACAAGCAAGATGAAGATGGACAAGTGGTTCGCAACAAAGCGCGTCTCGTCGCCCAAGGCTACACACAAGTCGAAGGTATGGACTATGGTGAGACATATGCTCCCGTTGCTAGACTTGAGTCCATTCCGCATCTTACTTGCCTATGCTAATCACCATAATATCACCTTGTACCAAATGGACATTAAAAGTGCTTTTCTAAATGGTGAAATTGAAGAGGAAGTTTATGTTAAGCAACCTCCCGGCTTTGTCAACCCTAAGAAACCTAATCATGTTTACAAACTTCACAAAGCCCTTTATGGTCTTAAACAAGCTCCTAGAGCATGGTATAAATGCTTGACCAAGTTCCTTATTGAAAAAGGCTTTGAAATTGGAAAAATAGATTCTACTCTTTTTACTAAAAGGGTTAATGGAGAACTATTTGTATGCCAAATTTATGTTGATGATATTATATTTGGATCAACTAACCCTCATTTTAGTGAAAAGTTTGGGAAGCTAATGTCGGAGAAGTTTGAGATGTCTATGATGAGTGAACTCAAATTCTTTCTTGGTTTGCAAATCAAGCAAACTAAGGAAGGCACCTTTGTCTCTCAAACGAAGTACACCAAGGACTTATTCAAGAACTTCAATATGCAAGAATGCAAAGGTATGACTACACCCATGCCTACTAGTGGACATCTTGATTTGACCAAAGATGGTGAACCGGTTGATCAAAAAGTTTATCGCCCTATGATTGGTTCATTATTATATCTATGTGCTTCATGTCCCGATATCATGTTAAGTGTGTGAATGTGTGCACGATATCAAGCTGCTCCTAAGGAATGTCATCTTAAGGCCGTGAAAAGGATAGTGAGATACTTAATACATACACCAAATTTTGGCATTTGGTATCCAAAGAGAGCTTCCTTTGATCTTGTTGGCTACTCCGACTCGGACTATGCCGGTGACAAGGTTGATAGGAAGTCCACTTCGGATACTTGTCAATTCCTTGGTAGATCTCTTGTGTCTTGGTCTTCCAAGAAACAAAACTCAGTATCCTTATCCACCGCTGAAGCGGAATACATTGCTGCGGGTTCATGTTGTGCTCAATTACTCTGGATGACCCAGACTCTTAAAGATTATGGGATATATGTGAAACATGTTCCATTGCTTTGTGACAATGAAAGTGCTATCAAGATTGCTCACAATACCGTGCAACGCTCTCGAACTAAGCATATCGAAGTTCGTCATCATTTTATTCGAGATCATGTTGCTAAGGGTGACATAAACCTTAAGCATGTTCGCACCGATAAGCAGTTAGCAGATATATTCACCAAACCACTTGATGAGAAAGTGTTTTGCAGGTTAAGTGGTGAATTGAACATCATTGACGCTTTAAACTTGGAGTAGGAACTCCATTGGATACATGCAAGACTTGAGCTCATGACTAATCACTTAATATTTTGATGATTATCTTATGTCTTGAAAATTTGCATTTTGCATGTTATCTAACCCTTGTAGTTACTTGGATGAATCTAATTCTATGAGATTGCAATTCACTCACATCTTGAGCAATCTCTACATCATCAAGTCTCTACACAATGGTGATTGATGACAAGGAAGCACGAAACCTCTCAAACATATCCTTTGACAAATTCTATGTTGAGTTTCATGATTGTCATGTTGGATACACAAGTGCTCTTGCTTGAGAAAACTAACCCATGTAGGTAGATGAACTCAAAATCCAAAGGGCGCTCCCAACTCTTGATGGGCTACATCAACCTTGAGCAACCCACACAAGTTCAACTACATGATCAAGATCAACACAGGACCCAAGGTATGTTATTCCATCTTAGAGTAGCTTTACTCCAAGTCATGAGTCAAAGCAACTCGACAAGATGTGAATACATCAAGATACTTAAACGAAAAATGGTAACCCCATTTTGAGCTTAAACGATGAGTACGACCTATGATCAAGTGATCTCACTTGACTCCTAAGTCAATGTACTCTAACATAGGTGACTTTGTCACCGCCCAACTCTAGATGAAGTTCTCTTGTGTTCTTTTCTGTGTTCTTGCACTTGTCTCATGCATGTTTGTTTCCCCTTTCAAACTTCATCTAGACCTTTTAGTTTCTTTTCTTTGTTCTTTGTTCTGCATTTTTCTGCATCCAATTCATTGCAAATCTTTGTGAGATCTTATTTTTCTAGTGAGCTGAGGTGAAAAGTGTTTTTCTGTGATGAACTCGGTCCCACCGGTTTCATGTTTCCGGTCTAACCGAAGATTTTCGGAGCAACCGAAGCATACAACTCGGTGACACCGATTTCACTATAGGAAAAACATTTTGCCATTTATTCCTGCTTTATTCTTGATCCAGCTCCACTCAATGAATCTTGTCCTGTCATTCAAGGACCGAACCCATTCACAACAAATTCCAGAAGACCCTTCTTGGAAATTGATGTCAAAGGGGGAGAGAGAGATCACATCAAAGCTTAATCATATCTCTAGGGGGAGATCTCTAGGCGAGGGAATACTCCAGGAAAGAGTAATCTTCAAGGATCCCAGATGCTTGATGTTCAAGAGGAGAGATGCCACATGTCTTCTTGGGGGAAAGA
The DNA here is from genome assembly GCF_018294505.1 of Triticum aestivum. Classification (NCBI taxonomy): domain Eukaryota; kingdom Viridiplantae; phylum Streptophyta; class Magnoliopsida; order Poales; family Poaceae; genus Triticum; species Triticum aestivum. Next base: position 444,839,155 of record NC_057806.1, on the reverse strand, counting down.
CATGTTCATATGTGCTTATTTGCATTAGCTCTGTTCATTTGTTTCTTTGAGCTCTGTTTTTCTGTTCCCTATCTTCTCCCAGTATGCCATGCTAGATTCAGGGGGAGCAAGACATCCAAGGGAAAGAAAATTCTTAAATTCATTGCATATCCTTCTCTTTGGGGACATGTCAATACCTATCGTGGTACTCTGTACTCACTCTACATGGCATCCCAGTCTTGGTACTCTTGTGGTTTCTTTTCTTTGCTCTAGCTAGTAGGTGCATCTGTGTTATCAAACCTTGTTTACGCAGGTTCATCACATCCTAGACAACTCAAGACCACAAGGTAAGTATATGCATCATGGTCATGTGTATGAGAAATTCTTGCTGATGTACATACTGTTTGCAAGAAGGACTCATGGGTTGGTCGAGCCTCTGGAGCGGTCGGTCGGCTGCTGGCTCGACGAGCTTCCGGCCGTCCTCGGGAGCCTGTGCACAACTCCGAACAAGTCAACCGGTTTTACGCCTTTCTTTCTTGTCTACGGTGCCGAAGTGTCATCCCGATGAACATAGAATTCGACTCCCCTCGAGTCACCATGTACACCAAAGAGGAGGCAGAAGAAGCACGACAAGACGGCGTCGATCTGCTGGAAGAGGGCTGGCTGTTGGCACTCAGCAAGTCCACCATCTACCAGCAAAGCCTGCACCGATACTACAACTAAAAGGTCATGCCAAGATCCTTCCTAGAAGGAGACCTTGTGCTCCGGCTGATCCAGCGAACAGCCGGCCAGCACAAGCTCTCGGCACCTTGGGAAGGCCCCTTCATCATCAGCAAGGTGTTGGGTAACTGTTGGGGAACGTAGTAATTTCAAAAAAAATCCTATGCACACGCAAGATCATGGTGATGCATAGCAACGAGAGGGGAGAGTGTTGTCTACGTACCCTCGTAGACCGGAAGCGGAAGCGTTAGCACAACGCGGTTGATGTAGTCGTATGTCTTCATGGCCTGACCGATCAAGCACCGAAACTACGGCACCTCCGAGTTCTAGCACACGTTCAGCTCGATGACGTTCCCTAGACTCCGATCCAGCAGAATGTCAGGGAAGAGTTCCGTCAGCACGGCGGCATGGTGACGATCTTGATGTTCTACCGTCGCAGGGCTTCGCCTAAGCACCGCTACAATATTATCGAGGATTATGGTGGAGGAGGGCACCGCACACGGCTAATAGATCTCAAGGATCAATTGTTGTGTCTAGAGGTGCCCCCTGCCCCCGTATATAAAGGAGCAAGGGGGAGGGCCGGCCGGCCAGGAGGAGGCGCGCTAGGGAGGAGTCCTACTCCTAGCGGGAGTAGGTGTTGGGGAACGTAGCAATAATTCAAAATTTTCCTACGTGTCACCAAGATCAATCTATGGAGTCATCTAGCAACGAGGGAGGAGTGGATCTACATACCCTTGTAGGTCGCGCGCGGAAGCGTTCAAGAGAACGGGGTTGATGGAGTCGTACTCGTCGTGATTCAAATCACCGATGATCCTAGCGCCAAACGGACGGCACCTCCGCGTTCAACACACGTACGGAGCAGCGATGTCTCCTCCTTCTTGATCCAGCAAGGGGGAAGGAGAGGTTGATGGAGATCCAGCAGCACGACGGCGTGGTGGTGGAAGTAGCGGGATTCCAACAGGGCTTCGCCAAGCGCTGTGGGAGGAGGGAGATGTGTCATGGGTGGGAGAGGGAGGCGCCAGGGCTCAGGTGTTGCTGCCCTCCCTTCCCCCCACTATATATAGGGCCAAGGGAGAGGGGGGGCGCAGCCTTGGCCCTTCCTCCAAGGAAGGATGTGGCCAGGGAGGAGTCTCTCCTCCCCAAGGCACCTCGGAGGTGCCTTCCCCGTTTAGGACTCTTCCTTTTCCTCATCTCTTGGCGCATGGGCCTCTTGGGGCTGGAGCCCTTGGCCCATATAGGCCAAGGCGCACCCCCTACAGCCCATGTGGCCCCCCCCGGGGCAGGTGGCCCCACCCGGTGGACCCCCGGGACCCTTCCGGTGGTCCCGGTACAATACCGGTGACCCCGAAACTTGTCCCGATGGCCGAAATAGCACTTCCTATATATAATTCTTTACCTCTAGACCATTCCGGAACTCCTTGTGACGTCCGAGATCTCATCCGGGCTCCGAACAACTTTTGGGTTACCGCATACTAATATCTCTATAGCCCTAGCGTCACCGAACCTTAAGTGTGTAGACCCTACGGGTTCGGGAGACATGCAGACATGACCGAGATGACTCTCCGGTCAATAACCAACAGCGGGATCTGGATACCCATGTTGGCTCCCACATGTTCCACGATGATCTCATCGGATGAACCATGATGTCAAGGACTTAATCAATCCCGTATACAATTCCCTTTGTCTAGCGGTACGATACTTGCCCGAGATTCGATCGTCGGTATCCCGATACCTTGTTCAATCTCGTTACCGGCAAGTCTCTTTACTCGTTTCGTAACACATCATCCCGTGATCAACTCCTTGATCACATTGTGCACATTATGATGATGTCCTACCGAGTGGGCCCAGAGATACCTCTCCGTTTACACGGAGTGACAAATCCCAGTCTCGATTCGTGCCAACCCAACAGACACTTTCGGAGATACCCGTAGTGTACCTTTATAGCCACCCAGTTACGTTGTGACGTTTGGCACACCCAAAGCACTCCTACGGTATCCGGGAGTTGCACAATCTCATGGTCTAAGGAAATGATACTTGACATTAGAAAAGCTTTAGCATACGAACTACATGATCTTGTGCTAGGCTTAGGATTGGGTCTTGTCCATCACATCATTCTCCTAATGATGTGATCCCGTTATCAACGACATCCAATGTCCATGGTCAGGAAACCGTGACCATCTATTGATCAACGAGCTAGTCAACTAGAGGCTTACTAGGGACATGGTGTTGTCTATGTATCCACACATGTATCTGAGTTTCCTATCAATACAATTCTAGCATGGATAATAAACGATTATCACGAACAAGGAAATATAATAATAATCAATTTATTATTGCCTCTAGGGCATATTTCCAATAGTCTCCCACTTGCACTAGAGTCAATAATCCAGTTCACATTGCTATGTGATTAACAGTCAAGGTCACATCCCCATGTGACTAACACCCAAAGAGTTTACTAGAGTCAATAATCTAGTTCACATTACCATGTGATCAACACTCGATGAGTTCTGGGTTTGATCATGTTATGCTTGTGAGAGATGTTATAGTCAACGGGTCTGAATCTTTCAGATCCGTGTGTGGTTTACAAATCTCTATGTCATCTCCCAGATGCAGCTACCACGTTCTATTTGGAGCTATTCCAAATAACTGTTCTACTATACGAATCCAGTCTACTACTCAGAATAATCTGGATTAGTGTCAAAGTTTGCATCGGCGTAACCCTTTACGACAAACTCTTTTACCACCTCCATAATCGAGAAAATTCCTTAGTCCACTAGTTACTAAGGATAACTTTGACCGATGTCCTGTGATCCATTCTTGGATCACTCTTGTACCCCTTGACTGACTCATGGCAAGGCACACTTCAGGTGCGGTACACAGCATAGCATACTGTAGAGAGCCTATGATAAAAGCATAGGGGACGACCTTCATCCTTCCTCTTTCTTCTGCCGTGGTCGAGCTTAACTTTATACCTTACAACTCAGGCAAGAACTCCTTCTTTGACTGATCCATCTTGAACACCTTCAAGATCATGTCAAGGTATGTGCTCATTTGAAAGTACCATTAAGCGTTTTGATCTATCCTTATAGATCTTGATGCTTAATGTTCAAGTAGCTCAATCCAGGTTTTCCATTGAAAAACACTTTCAAATGACCCTATATGCTTTCCAGAAATTCCTACGTCATTTCTGATCCACAATATGTCAACAACATATACTCATCAGAAATTCTATAGTGCTCCCACTCACTTCTTTGGAAATACAAGTTTCTCATAAACTTTGTATACACCCAAAATCTTTGATCATCTCATCAAAGCATACATTCCAACTCCGAGATGCTTACTCCAGTCCTTAGAAGGATTGCTGGAGCTTTGCATACTTATTAGCATCTTTCAGGATTGACAAAACCTTCCGGTTGTATCACATACAACCTTTCCTCAAGAAAATCGTCGAGGAAACAATGTTTTGACATCATATCTGCAAGATTTCATAAATAATGCAGTAATCGCTAATATAATTCCAACAGACTCTTAGCATCGCTACGAGTGAGAAAGTCTCATCGTAGTCAACTCCTTGAACTTGTCGGAAAACATCTTAACGACAAGTCGAGCTTTCTTAATGGTGACATTTACCATCATTGTCCGTCTTCCTTTTAAAATCCATCTGCACTCAACAGCCTTACGACCATCGAGTTGTTCTGCCAAAGTCTACACTTTGTTTTCATACATGGATCCTCTCTCGGATTTTATGGCCTCGAGCCATTTATCGGAATCCGGGCCCACCATCGCTTCTCCATAGCTCGTAGGTTCATTGTTGTCTAGCAACATGACTTCCAAGACAGGATTACGTACCACTCTGAAGTAGTACGCATCCTTGTCATCCCACGAGGTTTGGTAGTGACTTGATCTGAAGTTTCATGATCACTATCATAAGCTTCCACTTCAATTGGTGTAGGTGCCACAGGAACAACTCCTGTGCCCTGCCACACACTAGTTGAAGAGACGGTTCAATAACCTCATCAAGTCTCCACCATCCTCCCACTCAATTCTTTCGAGAGAAACTTTTCCTCGAGAAAGGACCCGATTCTAGAAACAATCCCTTATTGCTTTCGGATCTGAGACAGGAGGTATACCCAACTGTTTTGGGTGTCCTATGAAGATGCATTTATCCGCTTTGGGTTCGAGCTTATCAGCCTGAAACTTTTTCACATAAGCGTCGCAGCCCCAAACTTTTAAGAAATGACAGCTTAGGTTTCCTAAACCATAGTTCATACGGTGTCATCTCATCGGAATTACGTGGTGCCCCTTTTTAAAGTGAATGTGGTTGTCTCTAATGCCTAACCCATAAACTATTGTGGTAATTCGGTAAGAGACATCATGGTATGCATCATATCCAATAGGATGCAGTTATGATGTTCGGACACACCATCACACTATGGTGTTCCAGGCTGTATTAGTTGTGAAACAATTTCCACAATGTCTTAATTCTGTGCCAAACTCGTAATTCAGATATTCATCATAGATCTTTTATCCTCTTGTCACGGCGATCTTTCAACTTCACCCTGAAATTACTTGAACCTTTCAATAATTCAGACTCGTGATTCATCAAGTAAATATACTCAACATCTACTCAAATCATCTATGAAGTAAGAACATAACGATATCCACTACATGCATCAGCACTCATTGGACTGCACACATCAAAATGTATTACTTCCAACAAGTTGCCTTCTAGTTCCATTTTACTGAAAACGAGGCTTTCAGTCATCTTGCCCATGTGGTATGATTTGCATGTCTCAAGTGATTCAAAATCAAGTGAGTCCAAACGATCCATCTGTATAGAGTTTCTTCATGCATATCTACCAACAAACATGGTTCGCATGTCTCAATCCTTTCAAAAATGAGTGAGTCAAAAGATCCATCAACATTGAGCTTCTTCATGCATTTTATACCGATATGACTTAAGTGGAAGTGCCACAAGTAGGTGGTACTATCATTACTATCTTATATCTTTTGGCATGAACATGTGAATCACTATGATCGAGATTCAATGAACCATTCATTTTAGGTGCAAGACCATTGAAGGTATTATTCAAATAAACAGAGTAACCGTTATTCTCCTTAAATGAATAACTGTATTGCGATAGACATAATCCAATCATGTTTATGCTCAATGCAACCACCAATCTCGATGGTAGAGGGAGCGTACGATATTTGATCAACCTCGGAAATACTTCCAACACATATCGTCATCTCACCTTTAGCTAGTCTCCGTTTATTCCGTAGCTTTTATTTCGAGTTACTAACACTTAGCAACCGAACCGGTATCTAATACCCTGGTGCTACTAGGAGTACTAGTAAAGTACACATCAACACAATGTATATCCAATATACTTCTATCGACCTTGCCAGCCTTCTCATCTACCAAGTATCTAGGGTAATTCTGCTCCAGTGGCTGTTCCCCTTATTACAGAAGCACTTAGTCTCGGGTTTGGGTTCAACCTTGGGTTTCTTCACTAGAGCAGCAGCTGAATTGCCATTTCATGAAGTATCCCTTCATGCCCTTGCCCTTCTTGAAACTAGTGGTTTCACCAACCATCAACAATTGATGCTCCTTCTTGATTTCTACTTTTGTGGTGTCAAACATCGCGAATATCTCAAGGATCATCATATATGTCCCTGATATATTATAGTTCATCACGAAGCTCTAGCAGCTTGGTGGTAATGACTTCGGAGAACCATCACTATTTCATTTGGAAGATCAACTCCCAGTCGATTCAAGCGATTGTTGTACTCAGACAATCTGAGCACAAGTTCAACAATTGAGCTTTTCTCCCTTAGTTTGCAGGCTAAGAAAATCGTCGGAGGTCTTATACCTCTTGACGTGGGCACGAGCCTGAAATCCCAATTTCAGCCCTCGAAACATCTCATATGTTTTGCGACGTTTCAAAACATCTTCGGTGCCTCAACTCTAAGCCGTTTAACTGAACTATCACGTAGTTATCAAAATGTGTATGTCAGATGTTCGCAACATCCACAGACAACGTTCGAGGTTCAGCACACTGAGTGGTGCATTAAGGACATAAGCCTTCTATGAAGCAATGAGGACAATCTCAGTTTACGGACCTAGTCCGCATAATTGCTACTATCAACTTCCAACTAAATTTTCTCTAGGAACATAACTAAACAGTAGAACTGAAGCGCGAGCTACGACATAATTTGCGAAGACCTTTTGACTATGTTCAGGATAATTAAGTTCATCTTATGAACTCCCACTCAGATAGACATCCCTCTAGTCATCTAAGTGATTACATGATCCGAGTCAACTAGGCCGTGTCCGATCATCACGTGAGACGGACTAGTCATCATCGGTGAACATCTTCATGTTGATCGTATCTACCATACGACTCATGCTCGACCTTTCGGTCTCTTGTGTTCCGAGGCCATGTCTGTACATGCTAGGCTCGTCAAGTCAACCTAAGTGTTTCGCGTGTGTAAATCTGTCTTACACCCGTTGTATGTGAACGTTAGAATCTATCACACCCGATCATCACGTGGTGCTTCGAAACAACGAACTGTCGCAACGGTGCACAGTTAGGGGGAACACTTTCTTGAAATTATTATGAGGGATCATCTTATTTACTACCGTCGTTCTAAGTAAACAAGATGCAAAAACATGATAAACATCACATGCAATCAAATAGTGACATGATATGGCCATCATCACTTTGCTCCTTTGATCTCCATCTTCGGGGCTCCATGATCATCATCGTCACCGGCATGACACCATGATCTCCATCATCATGATCTCTATCATCGTGTCTTCATGAAGTTGTCTCGTCAACTATTACTTCTACTACTACAGCTAACGGTTAGCAATAAAGTAAAGTAATTACATGACGTTTATGTTGACACGCAGGTCATAAATAAATTAAGACAACTCCTATGGCTCCTGCCGGTTGTCATACTCATCGACATGCAAGTCGTGATTCCTATTACAAGAACATGATCAATCTCATACATCACATATATCATTCATCACATCCTTTTGGCCATATCACATCACATAGCATACCCTGCAAAAACAAGTTAGACGTCCTCTAATTGTTGTTTGCATGTTTTACATGGCTGCTATGGGTTTCTAGCAAGAACGTTTCTTACCTACGCAAAAACCACAACGTGATATGCCAATTGCTATTTACCCTTCATAAGGACCCTTTTCATCGAATCCGATCCGACTAAAGTGGGAGAGACAGACACTCGCCAGCCACCTTATGCAACTAGTGCATGTTAGTCGGTGGAACCGGTCTCACGTAAGCGTACGTGTAAGGTTGGTCCGGGCCGCTTCATCCCACAATACCGTCGAAACAAGATTGGACTAGTAATGGTAAGCATATTGAACAAAATCAACGCCCACAACTACTATGTGTTCTACTCGTGCATAGAAACTACGCATAGACCTAGCTCATGATGCCACTGTTGGGGAACGTAGCAATAATTCAAAATTTTCCTACGTGTCACCAAGATCAATCTATGGAGTCATCTAGCAATGAGGGAGGAGTGGATCTACATACCCTTGTAGATCGAGCGCGGAAGCGTTCAAGAGAACGGGGTTGATGGAGTCGTACTCGTCGTGATTCAAATCACCGATGATCCTAGCGCCGAACGGACGGCACCTCCGCGTTCAACACACGTACGGAGCAACGACGTCTCCTCCTTCTTGATCCAGCAAGGGGGGAGGAGAGGTTGATGGAGATCCAGCAGCACGACGGGGTGGTGGTGGAAGTAGCGGGATTCCAACAGGGCTTCGCCAAGCGCTGTGGGAGGAGGGAGATGTGTCATGGGTGGGAGAGGGAGGCGCCAGGGCTCAGGTGTTGCTGCCCTCCCTTCCCCCCACTATATATAGGGCCAAGGGAGAGGGGGGGCGCAGCCTTGGCCCTTCCTCCAAGGAAGGGTGCGGCCAGGGAGGAGTCCCTCCTCCCCAAGGCACCTCGGAGGTGCCTTCCCCCTTTAGGACTCTTCCTTTTCCTCTTCTCTTGGCGCATGGGCCTCTTGGGGCTGGTGCCCTTGGCCCATATAGGCCAAGGCGCACCCCCTACAGCCCATGTGGCCCCCCGGGGCAGGTGGCCCCACCCGGTGGACCCCCGGGACCCTTCCGGTGGTCCCGGTACAATACCGGTGACCCCGAAACTTGTCCCGATGGCCGAAATAGCACTTCCTATATATAATTCTTTACCTCCGGACCATTCCGGAACTCCTCGTGACGTCCGGGATCTCATCCGGGACTCCGAACAACTTTCGGGTTACCGCATACTAATATCTCTATAACCCTAGCGTCACCGAACCTTAAGTGTGTAGACCCTACGGGTTCGGGAGACATGCAGACATGACCGAGATGACTCTCCGGTCAATAACCAACAGCGGGATCTGGATACCCATGTTGGCTCCCACATGTTCCACGATGATCTCATCGGATGAACCACGATGTCAAGGACTTAATCAATCCCGTATACAATTCCCTTTGTCTAGCGGTACGATACTTGCCCGAGATTCGATCGTCGGTATCCCAATACCTTGTTCAATCTCGTTACCGGCAAGTCTCTTTACTCGTTTCGTAACACATCATCCCGTGATCAACTCCTTGATCACATTGTGCACATTATGATGATGTCCTACCGAGTGGGCCCAGAGATACCTCTCCGTTTACACGGAGTGACAAATCCCAGTCTCGATTCGTGCCAACCCAACAGACACTTTCGGAGATACCCGTAGCGTACCTTTATAGCCACCCAGTTACGTTGTGACGTTTGGCACACCCAACGCACTCCTACGGTATCCGGGAGTTGCACAATCTCATGGTCTAAGGAAATGATACTTGACATTAGAAAAGCTTTAGCATACGAACTACATGATCTTGTGCTAGGCTTAGGATTGGGTCTTGTCCATCACATCATTATCCTAATGATGTGATCCCGTTATCAACGACATCCAATGTCCATGGTCAGGAAACCGTGATCATTTATTGATCAACGAGCTAGTCAACTAGAGGCTTACTAGGGACATGGTGTTGTCTATGTATCCACACATGTATCTGAGTTTCCTATCAATACAATTCTAGCATGGATAATAAACGATTATCACGAACAAGGAAATATAATAATAATCAATTTATTATTGCCTCTAGGGCATATTTCCAATAGTAGGACTCCCTCCTTTCCTTGTCCAACTAGGAGAGGGGGAAGGAAGGGAGAAAGGAAAGAAACGAAAGGGGGGAGCGCCGCCCCTCCCTCCTTGTCCAATTAGGACTAGAGGGGGAGGGGTGCGCAGCCTGCCCTGGCCGCCCCTCCTCTGCTCCACTTGGGGACCATGAGGCCCATTAAACCCCGGGGGGGGTTCCGGTAACCCCCGATACTCCGTTTTATATCCGATAACTCCCGAAACCATTCCTGTGTCCGAATATAGTCGTCCAATATATCAATCTTTATGTCTCGACTATTTCGAGACTCCTCGTTATGTCCGTGATTACATTCGGGACTCCGAACAACCTTCGGTGCATCAAAATATATAAACTCATAATGAAACTGTCATCGTAACGTTAAGCGTGCGGACCCTACGGGTTCGAAAAAAATGTAGACATGACCGAGACACGTCTCCGGTCAATAACCAATAACGGAACCTGGATGCTCATATTGGCTCCTACATATTCTATGAAGATCTTTAATCGGTCAGACCGCATAACAACATACGTTGTTCCTTTTGTCATCGGTATGTTACTTGCCCGAGATTTGATCGTCAGTATCTCAATACCTAGTTCAATCTCGTTACCGGCAAGTATCTTTACTCGTTCTGTAATACATCATCCCGCAACTAACTTATTAGTTGCAATGCTTGCAAGGCTTATGTGATGTGCATTACCGGGAGGGCCTAGAGATACCTCTCCGACAATCGGAGTGACAAATCATAATCTCGAAATACGCCAACCCAACAAGTACCTTCGGAGACACCTGTAGAGCACCTTTATAATCACCCAGTTACGTTGTGACGTTTGGTAGCACACAAAGTGTTCCTCCGGTAAACGGGAGTTGCATAATCTCATAGTCATAGGAACATGTATAAGTCATGAAGAAAGCAATAGCAACAAACTAAACGATCAAGTGCTAAGCTAACGAAATAGGTCAAGTCAATCACATCATTCTCCTAATGATGTGATCCCTTTAATCAAATAACAACTCATGTCTATGGTTAGGAAACATAACCATCTTTGATCAACGAGCTAGTCAAGTAGAGGCATACTAGTGACACTATGTTTATCTATGTATTCACACATGTATTATGTTTCCGGTTAATACAATTCTAGCATGAATAATAAACATTTATCATGATATAAGGAAATAAATAATAACTTTATTATTGCATCTAGGGCATATTTCCTTCAGTCTCCCACTTGCACTAGAGTCAATAATCTAGATTACACAGTAATGGTTCTAACACCCATGGAGCCTTGGTGTTGATCATGTTTTGCTCGTGGAAGAGGCTTAGTCAGCGGGTCTGCAACATTCAGATCCGTATGTATCTTGCAAATTTCTATGTCTCCCACTTGGACTAAATCCCGAATGGAATTGAAGCGTCTCTTGATGTGCTTGGTTCTCTTGTGAAATCTGGATTCCTTTGCCAAGGCAATTGCACCAGTATTGTCACAAAAGATTTTCATTGGACCCGATGCACTAGGTATGACACCTAGATCGGATATGAACTCCTTCATCCAGACTCCTTCATTTGCTGCTTCCGAAGCAGCTATGTACTCTGCTTCACATGTACATCCTGCCACGACGCTTTGTTTAGAACTGCACCAACTGACAGCTCCACCGTTCAGTAAAAACACGTATCCGGTTTGCGATTTAGAATCGTCCGGATCAGTGTCAAAGCTTGCATCAACGTAACCATTTACGATGAGCTCTTTTTCACCTCCATATACGAGAAACATATCCTTAGTCCTTTTCAGGTATTTCAGGATGTTCTTGACCGATGTCCAGTGATCCACTCCTGGATTACTTTGGTACCTCCCTGCTAGACTTATAGCAAGGCACACATCAGGTCTGGTACACAGCATTGCATACATGATAGAGCCTATGGCTGAAGCATAGGGAACATCTTTCATTTTCTCTCTATCTTCTGCGGTGGTCGGACATTGAGTCTTACTCAACTTCACACCTTGTAACACAGGCAAGAACCCTTTCTTTGCTTGATCCATTTTGAACTTCTTCAAAACCTTGTCAAGGTATGTGCTTTGTGAAAGTCCAATTAAGCGTCTTGATCTATCTCTATAGATCTTAATGCCCAATATGTAAGCAGCTTCACCGAGGTCTTTCATTGAAAAACTCTTATTCAAGTATCCCTTTATGCTATCCAGAAATTCTATATCATTTCCAATCAATAATATGTCATCCACATATAATATCAGAAATGCTACAGAGCTCCCACTCACTTTCTTGTAAATACAGGCTTCTCCAAAAGTCTGTACAAAACCAAATGCTTTGATCACACTATCAAAGCGTTTATTCCAACTCCGAGAGGCTTGCACCAGTCCATAAATGGATCGCTGGAGCTTGCACACTTTGTTAGCTCCCTTTGGATCGACAAAACCTTCTGGTTGCATCATATACAACTCTTCTTCCAGAAATCCATTCAGGAATGCAGTTTTGACATCCATTTGCCAAATTTCATAATCATAAAATGCGGCAATTGCTAACATGATTCGGACAGACTTAAGCATCGCTACGGGTGAGAAGGTCTCATCGTAGTCAATCCCTTGAACTTGTCGAAAACCTTTTGCAACAAGTCGAGCTTTATAGACAGTAACATTACCGTCAGCGTCAGTCTTCTTCTTGAAGATCCATTTATTCTCAATTGCTTGCCGATCAACGGGCAAGTCAACCAAAGTCCACACTTTGTTCTCATACATGGATCCCATCTCAGATTTCATGGCTTCTAGCCATTTTGCGGAATCTGGGCTCACCATCGCTTCTTCATAGTTCGTAGGTTCATCATGATCTAGTAGCATGACTTCCAGAACAGGATTACCGTACCACTCTGGTGCGGATCTTACTCTGGTTGATCTACGAGGTTCGGTAGTAACTTGATCTGAAGTTTCATGATCATTATCATTAGCTTCCTCACTAATTGGTGTAGGTGTCACAGAAACCGGTTTCTGTGATGTACTACTTTCCAATAAGGGAGTAGGTACAGTTACCTCATCAAGTTCTACTTTTCTCCCACTCACTTCTTTCGAGAGAAACTCCTTCTCTAGAAAAACTCCGAATTTAGCAACAAAAGTCTTGCCTTCGGATCTGTGATAGAAGGTGTACCCAACAGTCTCCTTTGGGTATCCTATGAAGACACATTTCTCCGATTTGGGTTCGAGCTTATCAGGTTGAAGCTTTTTCACATAAGCATCGCAGCCCCAAACTTTCAGAAACGACAACTTTGGTTTCTTGCCAAACCACAGTTCATAAGGCGTCGTCTCAACGGATTTCGATGGTGTCCTATTTAACGTGAATGCAGCCGTCTCTAAAGCATAACCCCAAAACGATAACGGTAAATCAGTAAGAGACATCATAGATCGCACCATATCTAATAAAGTACGATTACGACGTTCGGACACACCATTACGCTGTGGTGTTCCGGGTGGCGTGAGTTGCGAAACTATTCCGCATTGTTTCAAATGTAGACCAAACTCGTAACTCAAATATTCTCCTCCACGATCAGATCGTAGAAACTTTATTTTCTTGTTACGATGATTTTCAACTTCACTCTGAAATTCTTTGAACTTTTCAAATGTTTCAGACTTATGTTTCATTAAGTAGATATACCCATATCTGCTTAAATCATCTGTGAAGGTGAGAAAATAACGATATCCGCCACGAGCCTCAACATTCATTGGACCACATACATCTGTATGTATGATTTCCAACAAATCCGTTGCTCTCTCCATAGTACCGGAGAACGGCGTTTTAGTCATCTTACCCATGAGGCACGGTTCGCAAGTACCAAGTGATTCATAATCAAGTGGTTCCAAAAGTCCATCAGTATGGAGTTTCTTCATGCGCTTTACACCGATATGACCTAAACGGCAGTGCCACAAATAAGTTGCACTATCATTATCAACTCTGCATCTTTTGATTTCAACATTATGAATATGTGTATCACTACTATCGAGATTCATCAAAAATAGACCACTCTTCAAGGGTGCATGACCATAAAAGATATTACTCATATAAATAGAACAACCATTATTCTCTGATTTAAATGAATAACCGTCTCGCATCAAACAAGATCCAGATATAATGTTCATGCTCAACGCTGGCACCAAATAACAATTATTTAGGTCTAATACTAATCCCGAAGGTAGATGTAGAGGTAGCGTGCCGACCGCGATCACATCGACTTTGGAACCATTTCCCACGCGCATCGTCACCTCGTCCTTAGCCAATCTTCGCTTAATCCGTAGCCCCTGTTTCGAGTTGCAAATGTTAGCAACAGAACCAGTATCAAATACCCAGGTGCTACTGCGAGCATTAGTAAGGTACACATCAATAACATGTATATCACATATACCTTTGTTCACTTTGCCATCCTTCTTATCCGCCAAATACTTGGGGCAGTTCCGCTTCCAGTGACCAGTCTGCTTGCAGTAGAAGCACTCAGTCTCAGGCTTAGGTCCAGACTTGGGTTTCTTCTCCTGAGCAGCAACTTGTTTGCTGTTCTTCTTGAAGTTCCCTTTCTTCTTCCCTTTGCCCTTTTTCTTGAAACTGGTGGTCTTATTGACCATCAACACTTGATGCTCCTTCTTGATTTCTACCTCCGCGGCTTTTAGCATTGCGAAGAGCTCAGGAATAGTCTTATTCATCCCTTGCATATTATAGTTCATCACGAAGCTTTTGTAGCTTGGTGGCAGTGATTGAAGAACTCTGTCAATGACACTATCAACAGGAAGATTAACCCCCAGTTGAGTCAAGTGATTATGATACCCAGACATTTTGAGTATATGTTCACTGACAGAACTATTCTCCTCCATCTTGCAGCTATAGAACTTATTGGAGACTTCATATCTCTCAATCCGGGCATTTGCTTGAAATATTAACTTCAACTCCTGGAACATCTCATATGCTCCATGACGTTCAAAACGTCGTTGAAGACCCGGTTCTAAGCCGTAAAGCATGGCACACTGAACTATCGAGTAGTCATCAGCTTTGCTCTGCCAGACGTTCATAACATCTGGTGTTGCTCCTGCAGCAGGCTTGGCACTTAGCGGTGCTTCCAGGACGTAATTCTTCTGTGCAGCAATGAGGATAATCCTCAAGTTACGGACCCAGTCCGTGTAATTGCTACCATCATCTTTCAACTTTGCTTTCTCAAGGAACGCATTAAAATTCAACGGAACAACAGCACGAGCCATCTATCTACAATCAAACATAGACAAGCAAGATACTATCAGGTACTAAGTTCATGATAAATTTAAGTTCAATTAATCATATTACTTAAGAACTCCCACTTAGAAAGATATCCCTCTAATCCTCTAAGTGATCACGTGATCCAAATCAACTAAACCATGTCCGATCATCACGTGAGATGGAGTAGTATCAATGGTGAACATCAATATGTTGATCATATCTACTATATGATTCACGCTCGACCTTTCGGTCTCCGTGTTCCGAGGCCATATCTGTTATATGCTAGGCTCGTCAAGTTAAACCTGAGTATTCCGCGTGTGCAACTGTTTTGCACCCGTTGTATTTGAACGTAGAGCCTATCACACCCGATCATCACGTGGTGTCTCAGCACGAAGAACTTTCGCAATGGTGCATACTCAGGGAGAACACTTATACTTTGATAATTTAGTGAGGGATCATCTTATAATGCTACCGTCAATCAAAGCAAGATAAGATGCATAAAAGATAAACATCACATGCAATCAATATAAGTGATATGATATGGCCATCATCATCTTGTGCTTGTGATCTCCATCTTCGAAGCACCGTCATGATCACCATCGTCACCGGCGCGACACCTTGATCACCATCGTAGCATCGTTGTCGTCTCGCCAATCTTATGCCTCCACGACTATCGCTACCGCTTAGTGATAAAGTAAAGCATTACAGCGCAATTGCATTGCATACAATAAAGCGACAACCATATGGCTCCTGCCAGTTGCCGATAACTCGGTTACAAAACATGATCATCTCATACAATAAAATTTAGCATCATGTCTTGACCATATCACATCACAACATGCCCTGCAAAAACAAGTTAGACGTCCTCTACTTTGTTGTTGCAAGTTTTACGTGGCTGCTACGGGCTTAGCAAGAACCGTTCTTACCTACGCATCAAAACCACAACGATAGTTTGTCAAGTTGGTGCTGTTTTAACCTTCGCAAGGACCGGGCGTAGCCACACTTGGTTCAACTAAAGTTGGAGAAACTGACACCCGCCAGCCACCTGTGTGCAAAGCACGTCGGTAGAACCAGTCTCGCGTAAGCGTACGCGTAATGTCGGTCCGGGCCGCTTCATCCAACAATACCGCCGAACCAAAGTATGACATGCTGGTAAGCAGTATGACTTATATCGCCCACAACTCACTTGTGTTCTACTCGTGCACAACATCAACGCATAAAACCTAGGCTCGGATGCCACTGTTGGGGAACGTAGTAATTTCAAAAAAATTCCTACGCACACGCAAGATCATGGTGATGCATAGCAACAAGAGGGGAGAGTGTTGTCTATGTACCCTCGTAGACCGGAAGCGGAAGCGTTAGCACAACGCGGTTGATGTAGTCGTATGTCTTCACGGCCCGACCGATCAAGCACCGAAACTACGACACCTCCGAGTTCTAGCACACGTTCAGCTCGATGACGATCCCTGGACTCCGATCCAGCAGAATGTCGGGGAAGAGTTCCATCAGCACGACGGCGTGGTGACGATCTTGATGTTCTACCGTCGCAGGGCTTCGCCTAAGCACCGCTACAATATTATCGAGGATTATGGTGGAGGAGGGCACTGCACACGGCTAATAGATCTCAAGGATCAATTGTTGTGTCTAGAGGTGCCCCCCTGCCCCCGTATATAAAGGAGCAAGGGGGAGGGGCGGCCGGCCAAGAGGAGGCGCGCCAGGGAGGAGTCCTACTCCTACCGGGAGTAGGACTCCCTCCTTTCCTTGTCCAACTAGGAGAGGGGGAAGGAAGGGAGAGAGGAGAGAAAGGAAAGGGGGGCACCGCCCCTCCCTCCTTGTCCAATTCAGACTAGAGGGGGAGGGGGCGCGCAACCTGCCCTGGCCGCCCCTCCTCTACTCCACTTTCGACCCATGAGGCCCATTAACCCCCGGGGGGGTCCGGTAACCCCCGGTACTCTATTTTATATCCGATAACTCCCAGAACCATTCCTCTGTGCGAATATAGTCATCCAATATATCAATCTTTATGTCTCGACTATTTCGGGACTCCTCGTTATGTCCGTGATTACATCCGGGACTCCGAACAACCTTCGGTACATCAAAATATATAAACTCATAATGAAACTATCATCGTAACGTTAAGCGTGCGGACCCTACGGGTTCGAGAACAATGTAGACATGACCGAGACACGTCTCTGGTCAATAACCAATAGCGGAACCTGGATGCTCATATTGGCTCCTACATATTCTTCGAAGATCTTTTATCGGTCAGACCGCATAACAACATACGTTGTTCCCTTTCTCATCGGTATGTTACTTGCCCGAGATTTGATCGTCGGTATCTCAATACCTAGTTCAATCTCGTTACCGGCAAGTCTCTTTACTCGTTCCGTAATACATCATCCCGCAACTAACTTATTAGTTGCGATGCTTGCAAGGCTTATGTGATGTGCATTACCGAGAGGGCCCCGAGATACCTCTCCGACAATCGGAGTGACAAATCCTAATCTCGAAATACGCCAACCCAACAAGTACCTTCGAAGACACCTATAGAGCACCTTTATAATCACCCAGTTACGTTGTGACGTTTGGTAGCACACAAAGTGTTCCTCCGGTAAACGGGAGTTGCATAATCTCATAGTCATAGGAACATGTATAAGTCATGAAGAAAGCAATAGCAACAAACTAAACGATCAAGTGCTAAGCTAACGAAATGGGTCAAGTCAATCGCATCATTCTCCTAATGATGTGATCCCGTTAATCAAATGACAACTCATGTCTATGGTTGGGAAACATAACCGTCTTTGATCAACGAGCTAGTCAAGTAGAGGCATACTAGTGACACTATGTTTGTCTTTGTATTCACACATGTATTATGTTTCCGGTTAATACAATTCTAGCATGAATAATAAACATTTATCATGATATAAGGAAATAAATAATAACTTTATTATTGCCTCTAGGGCATATTTCCTTCAGTAACAACTCCTACTACCTCATCGACGCTCAGAAGCCTTGAGCATGTAAAAGAGATGACTCCGCCAAGAAGACGGTGCGACCATGGAATGCGAACCTTCTTCGAAGATTTTTCAGCTAAAAAGCAGTATGTATCACGCCGACTTTTTTATTAAGTACAAAGACTCCGGGTCCCCCGAGAAGAGCTGGGGGCTGCCCCCTTTTGTCTATATGATAAGTGTTACGCCTGTCATTCGTGTTATTTTATTAATCTGTCTGGCACCGAGTTCGACCAGTCGACCCGGGGACTTGCCGCCTTGTACTATGAGATGCTTCCTGCATCCGGACAAGTAGTGTGTTGGCACCCTAGCTTTCTCCTGCCAGAGGTCGCAGCCTGCAGAGCAGCTGTTTGGTCGGCAGGAGTCAAGGCGAAAAGGGCGCTTGCATGAAAAATGACTAAGGACTTAAGGCATTTACATAGTTCAAGACGGCTTCTCGCCTCACCAACTGGTTGCCAAGCAACCGGCCGGCCGGTTTTTACTTAACTTGCCAAGAAAACTCTAGCCGGCCAAGTACTTGCCTTCCTAAAAG
Organism: Triticum aestivum; assembly: GCF_018294505.1. Classification (NCBI taxonomy): domain Eukaryota; kingdom Viridiplantae; phylum Streptophyta; class Magnoliopsida; order Poales; family Poaceae; genus Triticum; species Triticum aestivum. Next base: position 444,820,466 of record NC_057806.1, on the reverse strand, counting down.
TAGCTAAGTACCTAACCAAGCCACAGTCCGCAGAGCGGCTGTTCGGTTGGCAAGACGGCAACCAAGGGAAGGCGGCAAAGGAAAAAAGCCAAAAGAGTAGAAGGCAAGGAAAGGTAGAACTCAGATAAAATATTTACACATCAAAGGCCCTTGGCCGATATCCAACATAAGTTTCAAATACACCCCACGGGTGGAATTGTGTGAAGCTAACAAAGTTCGTTGAGGCTAATAAACAGGGAGAAATAAAAAGTAAAGTGGCAGCCTAGGGATCGGCGGACGGGTTCGGCGGAGTAGTGGAGTCGGTGGCGCCGGCTGGACGAGCGGCTGGCTGGTCGGTCCCCGCTTGGTCCCCTCCAGCGGTAGCCGGCTCATTCGGGCGTGGTTCAATGCTAGAGGCGCGGTCGAGTTGGGGATGGCCGTCCGCTCCGACCTCTGGCGCCTCCTCTTCGCCTTCCTCCTCCTCGTCTTCTCCCTCGTCACTGGAGTCGATCACCTCGGCCGATTCCTCGCCCTCCTCCGGGTTCAGCCCGAACCATGCGGCGCCTCGGCGCCGTTCTCAGCCGGCTCTGGGATGAAGACTCCGGTGTCGATGTACTCGGCGATGGCTGCCGCCCGCTTGACGAGTTTGCCCTCCACCACCACCAGCTCCTCCTGGTCCTCCTGTCGGAACATGGTCAACCGGGCTAGATCTAGCCCAGGTGAAAGCACAAGTGCTCCCTAGGTGATTTGGGTAATTAATGACAACATATCTCTTGTTGGACTAACACTTTTACCTAGTATGTTTCAGATAAAGTTCAACAATGAAGTGGCATGGACTAGAGGATGTGGAACCTCTTCAAAATGCTAAGGACAAAGGATTGGCTCAAGCTCCAAGCTCAAGACTCCACATTTTCTATCTTAGTGATCCAAGATCACATTGAGTCTATAGGAAAAGCCAATACTATCAAGGAGGGATGAGGTGTTGCTTAATGGCTTGCTTGCTCAAAGTTCTTAGTGATATGCTCCAAAGCCCTCAACCACTTTCTCACTTCCAAATATGCCCTAAACCAAAAGTCAAACTCAGCCCCACCAATTCTTTCTATCCGGAGCCACCGAGTTCAGTTGAAATAGCCACTGCCAGAAACCCTAATCAGTTCGGTCTCACCGGTGGGATCTCGGTCTCACCGAGATGGGCTTGCAAACTCTCTGTTACCTGTTGCAATATTTTCTGTCCCACCGAGATATGCAATCGGCCCCACCGAGTTTGCTTGGCCAACTCTCTGTTTCGCTTATTACCCAAATCGGTCCCACCGAGTCTGAGTAATCGGTCAAACCGAGTTTTGGTTTTACCCTAACCCTAGCACATCGGTTCCACCGAGTTGATCTAGTCGGTCCCACCGAAAACCCTAATGGTCACTAGGTTTGCTAAATCGGTCCGATCGAGTTTTTCACTTCGGTCTCACCGAGATTGGTAAATTGTGTGTAACGGTTAGTTTTTGTGCGGAGGCTATATATACCCCTCCACCCACTCTTCATTCGTGGAGAGAGCCATCAGAACATACCTACACTTCCAATACACATTTTCTGAGAGAGAACCACCTACTCATGTGTTGAGGTCAAGATATTCCATTCCTACCATATGACTCTTGATCTCTAACCTTCCCCAAGTTTATTTCCACTCAAATCTTATTTCCACCAAATCCATATCCTGTGAGAGAGAGTTGAGTGTTGGGGAGACTATCATTTGAAGCACGAGAGCAAGGAGTTCATCATCAACACACCATTTGTTACTTCTTGGAGAGTGGTGTCTCCTAGATTGGCTAGGTGTCACTTGGGAGCCTCCGACGAGATTGTGGAGTTGAACCAAGGAGTTTGTAAGGTCAAGGAGATCGCCTACTTCATGAAGATCTACCACTAGTGAGGAAAGTCCTTCGTGGGCGATGGCCATGATGGGATAGACAAGGTTTCTTCTTCGTGGACCCTTCATGGGTGGAGCCCTCCGTGGACTCGCGCAACCGTTACCCTCCGTGGGTTGAAGTCTCCATCAACGTGGATGTACGATAGCACCACCTATCAGAACCATGACAAAAACATCCGTGTCTCCAATTGCGTTTGAATTCTCAAAACCCTTCCCTTTACATTCTTGCAAGTTGCATGCTTTACTTTCCGCTGCTCATATACTCTTTGCATGCTCGCTTGATATGTATTGTGTTTGTTAAACTAGTGCCTAAACTCCACTTCAACTTAAAGAAACTAAAAAGTGCAACTTTTGGCACTTGGTGTCTAATCACCCCCCTCTAGATACCTCTTCCGATACTTTCACCAGGGTACCACGCCTTGACCAACTCCAAGGCTCGGCGCGCTCCGGCCCAGGCCGGGGAGCCCTTCCATGCCTCAAGGCGGCCATCCACCACCTCCAGTCAGTCGGTAGTCCGGCTGGGGGTGCACGGGGCCGGCCTGTCGGGCCACAAGGCGGCGATCGCCTGGGCGCCAACACGCTGAAGGCGGCGCAGCATCCGATGAGTCGGCCGAAGACGGGCCTGGATGCTGAGAAGCTGCTCGCGAAGGGTGTGAGGGGCATTGGCGGCGATCCACTTGCCTTCCGCCCTTCGTTCTTCACGGTCGACCTCGATAGCCTGGTTAGCGACACCAGAGTGGCCTGGAAAGAAGTCTTCCAGGACTAAGCAAAAGAGTCAGAACAAGAAGAGAATAAGCCGGCTTGCCTAGAGGCTGGCGACTTAAAAGAAAAGTAAAGAAGGTCGCCTACCGTCAACCATATCCTCGATTTTGCCAAAGCCGACCGTCAGCATCGCCTCCTTGTCGGTCCAAGTGGAGCGTTCAATCTCAAACTCGGCGAGAAGACCCGCCTCCTTGTCCTCCGCCTACTTCTGGGCCTTCTGGAGAAGCCCCGCCTTCTCCGCTAGCTGCGTAGCCAGCCGGTCACGTTCTTCAGCCAGCTTGCTGCAGTCCACCTCTTTGGCATCCAGCGTGGCATTGGCTTCGCCCAGTTGCCGTTGAAGGATGGCGTTGGCCTCTGCCAAATCAGAAAAGAAGGAAACGACAACAATCATCAAAAAAAGATGTAGCGCCAGGAAGATCCAGCCCGACTGCTCACCAGCCGGCCCGGATCTCGGGGACTACAGCCCGCGGGTGCGCCAGCACGCCCTCGCAGAAAGAAGAGGACTTACTTCGTCTCTTTGACAATTCGGCGGCGCATTGGTCCAACTCCTGGACTCTGGAGTTGAAGGCGGCCGCGCGGAGGTTATGATAGTCCTGCAGAAAATATATTAGTACTCAGAGCTTACGAGTTAGAGTTTCGGGCTGCCTGCTCAGCAGCCGGCCCTGAACTCGGGGACTACACCCAATGGGTGCACTGGCGCGCCCCCATGAAGCAATACGAAAATTGAAAATAAAGGAGCGGGAGGTATACCCGGATGGCCTCTTGCGACTCCAGGAATGCTTTGTTGCAACGCTTGAGAGCATCAGCCTCAGCGCGGAGTTTGGCTTGGACCTCTAGGACCGCCTTGTTCAGGTGGGTCATCCCGCCTCCCCGTGCACATCCAGCGGGTGCGGCGCTGGTCGCCTCGGTGTCCAGGATGGAGGAGCTCGCGGCGCCGACCTCCAGTGGGCGTGGTGCCGAGGCCGCCATCGCAGGCCGGCGGCGCAAGGGTGTGCGGGCCTCGGGAGTCGGGCCCGCCACCAACTCATTCCCGGCCGGCGGCACCGGTGGGTCGGCCGGATGCTTGTCTCGCACCTCCTCATAAGGTGGTGGCGGGGGCACGATTACATTCGGAATGGCGGTGTCGCCGCCATCCGTCTCCGTGATAGGGTGCTCGCCGCCGGTTTCCCCAGTCTGCGCCACAAACTCCGATGATGGCGGCGCAGAGTTTAGGGGGACGACGAACGTCACCGACAGACGGCGTGCGGCTTCTTCAGCCCGCTTCTTCGCTGCATCAGCAGCCTCAGCCTCCGCCAGCTTCTTCAGGGCGGCGGCCTCCGCCTTCTCCAGGAGGGCAGCCTCCTCGCGCGCCTCCCGCGCGTTCCACTCCATCGCCTCCCGGAGGTCAGTGGCCAGATCGATCCGCCGGGTGGTGCTGGAGGTCTCCGTCGACCTCACGATGGAGGCGGCGGCCGACTTCTCAGGAACGAGTGGGGCCCTAAATCAAAGGGAACGGAGTAGAGAAGACTCAGATGAGATCGGCTAGAAAAAAGAAAGTACGAAGGAAGTCAGAACTTACGTAGAAACCAGCGGTGACGTCTTCACCACCTTGCGGAAGCGGTCGGCTTTCGTGGCCGCTTCGTCCCGCTTGGTCTCCGCAGCCGAGCCCCTGGATTTCTTCGGCCGGCTGCCAAACAGGCTCGGCGCAGCTCTGCGCTTATGCGCGCCGCCTCGGGCTGCCGGCACGCCAGACGAGCTCGCGCCCTGCTGGTCGGAGTCCGGCTGGCGACGTGGGACGACTCCCCCCCCCCCCCGTTGTCATCTGGCCAATCCTCTAGGCTGGCTTCGAGTCCCGAGCCACCCGCAACGTCGGCTCCTCCCTCGACATCATCCTCCAAAGTCGCCGCCCCCAAGTCGGGGTCATCTACATCGCTTTCCGCTCGATCAGGGAGAAATCGGCGCTCCAGCCCTGCGGCGCCGGCTGCCGGCTGGAGGAGAGCGCTCTGTCCAAAGAGCCGAATGGTCAGATTAGGCAAATGGAACCCGACAAAGAGGAAGAAAAACAGAAGGGAGGGAAAATTGCCATAGGCGGGGGGTTGGCACGGGAATACGGCTCCTTGTCAAACTGCCACTCCTCCGTGAGCTTGCAGTTCGCAAGGTAGTTCACCATGTGAGCTACCTCTGCATGAGGCATCTCTTTGGTGCACAGCCGGCTTGGATCCCGATGACCGCTCATCTGACTTCCCATGTGAGGGCGGCCCTGGAGCGGGAGCACCCGGCGCGCCACGAAGGCGGACAACAAGTCGGACCCGGTCAGGCCCTCCGACTGTACCATCACCCGGAGCCGTGCGACGGCGGCGGCTCCCGAAGGCGACAGCGTCTTGGCCTGGGACGACCAGTTAGGCCGCTTCCCATTCAGTGGGCCGGCAACATAAGCTGGCAGGTTGACCCAGTCACCCTACGTGAAGATGCTCTTCACGTAAAAGTACGACTGCTGCAACAACTTCACCGATTGGATCAGCGTGATGGGAGTAAATGGATTGTTGGCCCCCGGCCTCCGCACCGCAATGAAAGCGCCGCACTAAGCCGGCACCCCCACGACGGTGGTGCCAAGCTTGGTGTAGAAGAACCCCCCCAGAGCTCGATGGTGGGGAGGACGCCGAGGAAGCCTTCGCACAAGGTGACGAAGGCGGATATCAGCACCACCGTGTTCGGGGTGAGGTGGTGCGGCAGGAGATTGTAGAATTCGATGAAGGCTCGGAGAAAGCCACTCGCGGCAGGCCGAGGCCGCGCAGGCAGTGTGAGCGGAAGATGACCCGCTCGCCCTCCTCCGGCGCCGGCGATATCTCCCCCTTCGGCGCGAGACGAACCCCCACGTAGTCCGCGCGGGGTAGTTGCCGCGTTTGGCGGAGGAAGTCGATGTGGTCCTCGTGAACCGTGGAGCCGTCCCAGGCTTCGATGCGCGCCATGAAGACGATGAGCGGACGGACGAGCTCGATGGAGACAAGCTGCGGCGGCGCTTTGGCAAGGCTCGGGTGCTGCAGCAAGGAGAAGGAGAAATTGAAGAAAGAGTGGGGCGGAGGGGCACGCGTGCATTCCCGCTTCCTTTCCTCCCCCTACTTATAGCCTACGGGCTACGAAGTCGAGGGGGTGGGAGTGGGAATGTGGGATTAACTGTGCCCATGACCCCACGCTCCCACCTTTACCGCACGAATATCACGCGCATTAACTTCCCAGAGAAGCCCAACCGCCTACCTCGGCTGTCGCGGATCCGCTCGCCGCCCCAAGCCCGGTGGTGGTGGGCCCGGCCTGCGGTCGCGTCCCATCATGCGCGTGGGCTGGCAGGCCGACCCGGCCAGCCAGTGCCATGTGGCATGCCCGCGGCAGACGGCAGGCAAAGAAGCTTATCAAGCACGCCGCCCGATTCCCACCAACACATTCCAAATCCCAGAAAGATCTAATCGGACGCAACCGATTCCCGCCGGCCGGCTCCACATAAGTCAGACGAAGCTTCCTTCAGGGCACCCAGAAGAGGAAACTGTGAGGCTCCCCGGCTCCTCAACCGTGGCCCCTCACCAGCTTCGGGGACTACTGTCAGAGTAATGGGCCACGGGTAGCCCAACCCAAGCTCCCGAGCCTTTCAAAACAATGGGCCCGGCTGCCCCCCTCAAAGACGTCAATATAAAGACTCCGCCTTCTGGCGGCTGGTCGGCCAAGCGGCCGACTGGTCGAAGGCGGCTGAGTTCCGGAGGGTGGCATCCCGACGGGCCGACTCTTAGAGAGCGGCCTCCAGAGAGGCCGGCTCCTAGCAGTCGGCCCGTGGCGCCTTCAAAGTCTGCGCCCTCATCAAAGAGACAAGACGGGTACGGCTACAGTGCAAGCATCCCCCCAAATCCAGGGACGAGCGTGGCCACAGTGCCCTGTACAGGCGGAGATCTCCGCCTGACGCGGCGCTGTTGCCTCTCCCCCCATACGTCACACCTGATAGATGGAGTCCTGTTCCCACGAAGGCCTGTCAGGTACGGCTTGCAGATGGCGGGCCCTGCCTGGCAGCCAGAGCCCTGAAGTCAGAGGAGGCTGGGGCAGCCGGACCTCGGAGAAGCAGGCTACCAGCAGGCGGCCAATCCCTCCCTTGGGCCCCATACGCCATCAACCAGATGAGACACGAAGTGGCAATAGTGATCGCCCACCAGGCGGCGGGACTGTAGCCACACCTCCCCGACCAAGCCTGCGTCATTAGCGTTACGGCTACAGTGATTAGTACCCAGCAAGACCCGCAAGCGGCGGGAGCGGCTTGTCGGCTCCGTACCAGACTAGGCGGCGGGCCCCAGCTGTCGACCAAGAGGCCGACGACCAGAGAGAATGACGACCGGGCCCTACACCCGACCAGATTACCATTATACCCCTAGGGGGTAGGCCTATATAAACCCCCCAGGGCACCCATGCAAAGGGTTCGGCCCTGTTAGGACTAGAGTCATACCTAGAGGAGGAGAGAGCGTCCCTGCCCTCTTCCACCTCTAGAAGACAGCTCGAGGAGCACCGTTGTACCACTTACACATTAGTGATCATGCGGAGACCCCGCAGAGCAGGACTAGGGGTGTTATCTCCTAGGAGAGCCCCGAACCTGGGTAAAGAACGCCGGCGTACGTGTCTACACCTCATCCCGCTTCCAGGCGACGTTCTACTCGCTCCCACCATGACAAGCCATCCTTTGGCATATGTCACACCCAACCCCCAACAATTAACTCCATCATTGGTGTCCCACATAGGTCCCCACTGAGTAGCCATAGAGATTCGATGGGGATCAAGATGAGCGAGCAGATCGGCACCGGATGACCTTCATGATAGGCCAAATCTTTGTCTTCGGAAGTATCACTCTTTTCATTGAGTCGACCGACCACCTAGGTCAGGTCAAGACCTTTGCTCCAGGCCAGATCGTCAGATTCAGCATCCTGGAGTACACCGCGGACTCTCATGTGGAGCTAGCCTTCTCAAGCTAGGTGTCAGGACACATTGAGGAGTAGCGAGACGCACTTTTCCCGATGCCAATTTCAAATTAGGCTCAGGACATGTGTGAGGATTGTCGGATCTGGCCATAACTCAGGATTTGACGACACACACCGTAGGTCAGACAACGGATCTGGCCCCGTGCGAAGAGCCTGGATCCATGCCAGATCAGATCTTGGGGAAACTTCCCCTAGCACCGATGTCAAATCAATCCTAGGAGGAACACAATGAATCCCTCCTGAACGGGATGTTAGATCAGATTCAGAGGCTCACAATATCATAAGTCTAGCCCTCAGTCTATGATCACATCTCGAAGTCACCTGAAAAGTTGGATTTTTACCCACCCACCATCCACCTTGCCGCTAATTGATAACTCTCCAACGTATCTACAACTTTTGATTATTTCATGCTATTATATTATCATTCTTATATACTTTATATGCACTTTTATATCATTTTTTGAGAACTAACCTATTAGCCTAGTGCCTAGCAGTGCCATTTGCTATTTTCTGCTTGTTTTTAGTTTTACAAAACAAACGAAGTCCAAACACGACGAAACTTTTTGACAATTTTTCTGGAACATAAGACCCTGGAAGCTTCGAAGGGACTCCAGTAGAGAAATGAGGAGACAACAAGACAACAGGGCACGCCCTGGGGGTAGGCACGCCCTGATGTCTTGTGGGACCCTCATGGCTCCGTCTGACCTAATTCTAATGCTATAGATTCTAAAATGTTGGAAAACCCCCAGAAGCACCAACGAAACAACTTTTTCGCCACCGCAAGCTTTTGTTCTTTCGCGTTCCCATCTGGAGGCCTTCCCCAATACTCCACCAGAGGGGGAATCCACCACGGAGGGCTTCTACATCAACCTTGTCACACCGCTGATGATGTGTGAGTAGTTCCCACATGACCTATGGGTCCATAGTGATTAGCTAGATCTCTCTCTCTCTCTCTCTCTCTTTGATCCCCAATACAATGTTCTCCTCGAAGTTCTATTCGATGTAATCTTCTTTTGTGGTGTGTTTGTTGTGATCCGATGAATTGTGGGTTTATGATCAGATTATTCATTGAAAGTAACTGAGTCTTTTCTAAACTTTATTATGTGTTGTTATAGCCATGTAATACTTTCCGTTCTATGAGTTTTCTTTGGCGAAGTTGATGATTAGATCTTCAGTGGAAGTGGTGCATAGTAGTAGGTTCAATCTTGCAGTGTCCTCACTCTGTGACAGGAGGGGTAGCGGGGAACTTATTTGTATTGTTACTGCTAATAAGAAAACGACGAGGCTTAATCATATTGATTGATTTATCTGTCTATATTAGGTCATCTTGCTTAAAGCGTTACTCTATTTGTCATGAACTTAATACCATAGATGCATGTTGGATAGCGGTCGATTGGTGGAGTAATAGTAGTAGATGCAGGCAGGAGTCGGTCTACTTGTCACAGACGTAATGCATATGTACTGATCATGCCATGAATAATGTCATAACTATGCGCTTTTGTATCAATTTCCCGACAGTTATTTGTTTACCCACCATATGCTATTTTCTTGAGAGAGATGCCTCTCGTGAAAACTATGCCCCCCCCGGGTCTATTTTAATCATATTAATAAAACCAAAAATATATTGCCGCAATTTATTTACTTCCATTTACTTTTCAATTTATCTATCTACTACTATCAGATTTGATCCTTGCAATTAGCGAGTACAAGGGGATTGACAACCCTCTTGTCCGTGTTGGGTGCAAGTATTTGCTCTTATGTGTATAGGTACTGTCGGCGGTTGTTTGCTTAGATCTCCTATTGGTTCGATAAACATTGGTTCTCTACTGAGGGAAATACTATCCGCTAGTATATTGTTGCACCCTTCTTCAGGAAATTCACAACACAACTCACATGTAGCGGCAAGAATTTCTGGCACCATTGCCGAGGAGATATAATCAAACAACTCAAGGTCCCGTCATAAACATTACCATTTACTTGTTGTACTTTTTATTTGCCTTTATTTTATTTTATTAGTCTCATTTTAAAAAAATCAAAAACAAAAAATATTTTATGTTGCTTGCTTGTTTGCTTGAATTGCAACTATGTCTCAAGAGAAAGTTAATGTTGGTCCCGCCACTAGAGAGGAACCTTATGATCATCAAGTTGTATTACTAAATCTTGTAAGAGATGGAAACCTTAAAATAAGCTTTCATGAGGTTGGCAGTGATAAAGGTCATAAAGAAGTATTTGAGGATCTTGCCGATGATGATCCTAGTAGTAAAAATCAAACCATTATTATGCATACAAAAAGACTTCGAATAGGTAGCAGTGATATTATTGGAAGGATTGTTATTCAAGACTTCTTTACCTGTGCTGGTTGTTTACCTATGATAAGGGGGGTCTACACTAGAACTACTAGTTTTCTGGATGATATATCATTATTCATAGTAGAATTTGAAAGGCAATTTGTGCATATGCATCCTGCTACAAAAAGAGTGCTACTAGAATTTTCCAATATTCATGATCCTTCACTAAAACGTCTAGCTACAATATTTCTAGTTCATGAATTTGATCACTTAATGAAGGAGGCAAGAGAGATATTTGCTTACTACAGAATAAGTAGTGAATGCCCACCTATGAAAGAAATCCTTTATGATCAAGATGAGATAAGAAAACTAAATCTACGGATTATGCTGCTTATAACGAGAATCCTAGGAAAAAGGTTCCCCAACATGCTTTGATTGAAAAACTTTTCAAAAACAATGATAAATTTTCTATAGGAAATTTGGGGCTAGGTTGTGGACTTAAAGAAAAATTATGAGAATGCCTTTATAGAAACTTATACAATGAAGAGATAACTATCACTTATGAAGGGCCAAAGGAGGAACCTCCTCCTCCCAAACTTGATCTTGTGGATCCAGATCCTATCAAATTTAGTCCTTTCAATTACTTTTGCTTGCCTATTCGAAAATTTGCCGCCGAGAGAAGGGAGTATGAGATGACCATGAATGATCTCCCTTATGGTTATAACAATACTTGAAACTACGCATTATGCCTAGCTACAGGCATAAAACAATAGCGCTTGTTGGGAGGCAACCCAATATTTATCTTATTTGCAATTTTAATTTTCTGTTTTGGTGTGATGACATGATTATTGCTATTGTAATGATTTTGTTTTTATCTTTTGATTAGTGTTTGTGCCAAGTAAAGCCTTTGGAATGATTTGGATGATAGTTGAGTTGATTCTGTGCAGAAACAGAAACTTTTGCGTCCAGTGCAGGAATTTATTATTTTTACTAGAATGTGATCTTGGTCTGAAATTTTACATAGTATTTATATATAAAAAATCTAGGTTTTCCTAATTTTTCAGAATTTTTCAAGTTACAAAAGTATGGTTTTACTTCAGATCATTACAGACTATTTTGTTTTAGATAGATTTCATTTTTATTGCATAGTGTGCTTGTTTTAATGATGCTATGGATTGTGTCGGGGGGTATAAGTCATGGAGAAGTTAGAATATAATAGGTATTTGATAACCCACAAGTATAGGGGATCGCAACAGTTTTCGAGGGTAGAGTATTCAACCCAAATTTATTGATTCGACACAAGGGGTGCCAAAGAATATTTGCAAGTATTAGGAGATGGACAAGACGAGGTCTAGGGGGGGCCACAAGCCTGGGTGGCACCCCCTAGGGCGCACCACCAGAGCTTGTGGGACCCTCGGGAACCCCCCTAACGTGAATCCAATGCTGAAAAATCCTATAAATCTCGAAACCCCTGAAAGTTAACCTAGATGAGTTTTTCCGCCACCGTAAGCCTCTATTCTGAAGCAATCTCACCCGGAGCTCTGTTTCGGCAACCTGCTTGAGGGGGAAAGTCACCACCGGAGGCCATCTTCATCATCCCTACTGTCTCCATGATGAGGCTGAGGGTATGTACCAGTAGTTATGTGCTTGATCTCTCTCTCTCTCTCTCTCGTGATCTTGATAGGGCGTGATCTTGACATACCATCAGCTTTGTTAATATAGTTGGATCATATGGTGTTCTTCCCTCTCTATCTTTTTTGTGATGAATTGAGTTTTGCCCTTTGAGGTTTCATTATTACCAGATTGAATATTTGGATTTGAGATCACTTGATGTATGTCTTGCATGTGGATACCTAGGGTGACAATGGGGTATTCTATTGGGTCACTTCATGCATGTTTTGGTAATCAACTTGCGGATTCCCATGGTGACATTGGGGTAATCTAGGCACATAGGTTGATACACATTTTCATCCTACTTTCTCCGATAGAAACTTTAGGGTAATCTTTGAAGTTCTTTGTGTTGGATTGAATATTATGAATCCAAAATTGTTTGATGCATATGAATAATTAACTCATGAATACTTGTGGTGACATTGGAGTATCTAGGTGACATTAGAGTTGATTGATGCATATCATATGGTGTTATTGCAGTAAGATCTCTAGGGTTGTTTGTGAAACTTATAGGGATCCATGGTTCAATAGATTGATGAGAAAAATAACATTGAGGTGGTTTCCTACCTACAACAATTTCATATTATGTTCTCCACTATTAATAAGAACTTTGGAGTGATTCTTTGTCACACGTTGAGGGATTGTTATATGGTTCAATTATGTTAGCACTGTTGAGAGATTGCACTAGTGAAAATATGAACCCTAGGAATTGTTTCTGGGCATTGCAATACCGTTTGTGCTCACTTTTATTACTTGTTACCTTGATGTTTTTCTTAATTAAGATTATAAAACCTATTTCTACTATCCATACTTCACTTGTATCACCATCCCTTCATCGAACTAGTGCACCTATACAATTTACCATTGTATAGGGAGTGTTGGAAACACAAGATATTCTTTGTATTTTCATTGCAGGGTTTTTTGAGAGAGACCATCTTCATCCTACACCTCCCAAGAATTTATAAAACCTAGGTCATCCACTTGAGTGAAATTTGCCACTGTCCTACACAACTCTACGCTTGGAGGCCCAACTGAGTCTACAAGAATAAAGTTGTGTAGTAGACATCACGGCCCACCCAGTCTATTTCACAAATGAAGTAATGGCACTCAAATCCCCCTGGTTTCAAGCTCGTAAACATCGAGCAATAGGATGGGTCAACGGACCCTTCGGTCTGGATCGAGGACTATATCCTCATTGTCCACATAGCGGATAGCGACGACCTCCATGCCATAAAATATCTGCCACTAAAGCTGAAGAGCTCAGCTCGACACTGGCTGCACACCCTGCCACCGAATTCGATTGGCACATGGGACGCACTAGAGGACGGATTTATGGCAATTTCCAGGGCGCATATGTTTAGCCCCCAGATGCCGACGATGTGGCCCTCATAGTGCAAAATCTAGGCAAGTTCGTACACAACATTGTAGCCTCCAGGTATGGAGGTTGTGGGTGCCTCGATTGGAGCTCGCTCCAAACCCAATCGCCAGAATGGGAGGTGATGACCCACAAGTATATGAGATCAATTGTAGCCTTTTCGATAATTAAGAGTGTGGAACCCAACGAGGAGCAGAAGGAAATGACAAGTGGTTTTCGGCAAGGTAATGTCTGCAAGCGTTGAAATTGTAAGTAACAGAGTAGTTTGATAGCAAGATAATTTGTAACAAGCAAGTAACGATAGTAGTAACAAAAGTGCAGCAAGGTAGCCCAATACTTTTGAGGCAAAGGACATGCCAAGATGGTCTCTTATAATAAGCAAAGCGTTCTTAAGGGTACACGGGAATTTCATCTAGTCACTTTAATCATGTTGGTTCGATTCGTGTTCGCTACTTTGATAATTTGATATGTGGGTGGACTGGTGCTTAGGTGCTTTTCTTACTTGAACAAACCTCCTACTTATGATTAACCCCCTCGCAAGCATCCGCAACTACGTGAAAAGTACTAAGAATAAATTCTAACCATAGCATTAAACTTTTGGATCCGATCGGTCCCTTACGGAATAGTGCATAAACTAGGGTTTAAGCTTCTGTCACTCTCGCATCCCATCATCTAATAACTACTCCACAATGCATTCCCTTAGGCCCAAATATGGTGAATTTTCATGTAGTCGACATTCACATGACACCACTAAGGGAATCACAACATACATACTATCAAAATATCGAACACATATCAAGTTCACATGATTACTTGCAACAAGATTTCTCCCATGACCTCAAGAACAAAAGTAGCTACTCACAAATGATAATCATGCTCAAGATCAGAGGGGTATTAAATAGCATATTGGATCTGAACATATAATCTTCCACCAAATAAACCATATATAATCAACTACAAGATGTAATCAACACTACTAGTCACCTCCAAGTACCAATTTGAGGTTCTGGTACAAAGATTGACCACAAGAGATGAACTAGGGTTTGAGAGGAGATGGTGATGTTGAAGATGTTGATGGAGATTTCCCTCCCCAAGATGGGAGTGTTGTTGGTAATGATGATGACGATGATTTCCCCCTCTGGGAGGAAAGTTCCCACGACGGAATTGCTCCGCCGGAGGGCAAAAGTGCTCCTACCCAAGTTCCGCCTCGAGACGGCGACGCTCCATCCCGAAAGTCCTCCCCCCATTTTTTTCTAGGTCAAAATGACTTATATACCAGAAGATGGGCACCGGAGGTGGGCTGGGCTGAGCACAACCCACCAGGGCGCGCCTATGGGGCCAGGCGTGCCCTAGTGTCTTGTGCTCCGGTAGTTATTTGCTCCAGTATTCCTTATTTATTCCATAAAAATTCCCCGTGAAGTTTTAGATCATTTGGAGATAGGTGGCTTGACGTAGCTTTTTTTGGTCCAGATTTCCTGCTGCCGAAATTCTCCCTCTTTATGTGAACCTTGCATATTACGAGAGAAAAGGCATTAGAATTACTCCAAAAAGCATTATTATGCATAAAAACATTATAAATAACAGTAAGCTTAGACCTCGCTTGTCCTCAAGCGAAAATCGAAATAAAAAAACATGTCCACATGCTTAGAGAGAGACGCGTCGATAAAAACAAGATACAGATATAGAAGGATCATGTGTATTATTATAACAACAACAAACTTAAACATAAAACTTTATCATAGACTTCTCATGAATAAGTAACAATTCATCACATCGATAAAAACAAGATACAGATATAGAAGGATCATGTGAATTATTATCATAGAAGTATAAAGAATAAACTCTATTGGAAACCAACAAACTATGTTCTCAGTCAACTTTGCAACTACAATCCATCATCTTTTCAGGAAGGGTCACGTATTGGATCCTTTAGGCAAGTACACATACTCAACTATCATATAGTCTTCTATGATTGCTAACACTCACTGCATACACGTGAGCAAAATGTTTCAACCGGACACATAGAAAGATAGGGCTTATAGTTTCGCCTCCCAACGTATTCACCTCAAGGGTGATGTCAACAATAATAACTCATGCTACCCACATCCAACTGGATATATGTGCCTAGATCTTTCCTCACCACATGATGCTTGCCAAAAGAGAAAATAAAATAAAAAGAGAGAAAAACTTTGACTCTTGCATGAAAGTAAATACATAAAAGTAAAAGATAGGCCCTTCGCAGAGGGAAGCAGAGGTTGCCATGCGCTTTTTGTTTGTATGCTCAACCCCTTAGTGCAAAATAACGTCACATTATATTGCCCATTATGATAGCAACCTTTATTATGTAGTCTATCGCTTTTATTCTTTGCTATCACAAGTTCGTACAACGCTCAATTTTCTCTTACACTAAATGGTCTAACACTTTTAGAAGCAATTTCTATTGCCTTATTGCACCGATGACAACTTACTTGAAGGATCTTACCCAATCCTTAGGTAGGTATGGTGGACTCCTGAAAATAAGATTTTGGTTTAAGGGTTTTTGGATGCACAAGTAGTATCTCTACATAGTGTGGAATTTTTGGCTAGCAAAGATGGGGGGCAAGCACCACATGTTGAAGGATCTATGACAATATAACTTCTATGTGAATATGAACAAACATAAATCATTACCTTGTCTTCCTTGTCCAACGTCAACAATTTTGGCATATAATATTTTGGTGGGGGCCCACAATCACAAAAGATTTCCAAGATAGTGTATTTGTATGTGAATGTTCTCTTCCCTTATTAATTCTTTCATGAATTGCATCATTGACCAATGCTATGTTTGTCAATCTCCAATAAAATTTTCTACTTATACTTTTCCTTATGTGGTGTCATTACTTACCATAAGATTAGCATATGATATTTTTCATTTATTTCCTTTCTTTTTATTGCAACATGAAAATACATAAAGCAAAACTCAAACTAAACTTTATCATATATCCCACACACAATTACAGGGATAGATCACTAAGCATACTCTCAAAAATAAAGGATCAAACTAAACTTTTATTCATTTAAAGCAAAAGATAACTATGGATCGAGCTAAGATAAGTAAAAGGCAAAAGAGAGTATAGGTGATACGATACCTGGGCACCTCCCCAAGCTTGGCGTAAGCCAAGGGGAGTGCCCATACCCGATACTCAATTTTCTTTTGGTGATGAAGAAGAAGGTGGTGGTGATGAAGTAGTAGAGATCTTGTCCTTCATGATCAAGAGATTATCCAATCTACGGACGACGCTCTGGAGGAAGATGATGTGCTCTTGCAACAGAATATTTTCACGAGATATTTTACACACGAATCGTTTCAATGATCCAAAAGGCTTCAATCTCAGTAGGGGTAAGATGAGCATAGTAGGGTTTAAGGATATCTTCTTCTTCCTCCTCGGTAGTCAAGGCTTGCTCAACCACCGGCGCTTGGTCTCTGATGGCCTCCTTGCTCTTGCTCCCCTCGAGAGGTTCTTCGGGCTCCTCTCTCTTCAACTCGATCTTCATCAACCAAGCATCCTATTCTACTTTGTTGGAGGAGGGAGAAGACATGATGCCTGGTGATACGTCTCCAACGTATCTACAATTTTTTATTATTCCATGCTATTATATTATCAACCTTGGATGTTTTATATGCATTTATATGCTATTTTATATGATTTTTGGGACTAACCTATTAACTTGAAAACCGTAACAAACCTGGGGGATGTCCGAATGACATGTGCACGTTTAATGATATAATCCGTAAGCTGAGATTAATTGAACTGCCGATTAAAGGTCGATTGTTTACTTGGAGTAATATGCAGCAGGAGCCCCTCCTCGAGCAGTTAGACTGGTTCTTTACTTCGCTCCATTGGACTAACGCTTACCCTAACAACATGGTTAAACCCCTCGGTAAGCCTGTCTCTGACCATGTGCCTTGTCTGGTCTCCATCCAGACCACTATCCCTCACAGCAAAGTTTTTAGATTCGAACCATACTGGATTCTGCACCCTGGCTTCACTGACATAGTGCAGGAGGTTTGGAATAGACCTGTTCGTTCCCATCATGTTGCCACTATTCTTTGTCGTAAGTTCACGGCACTATGATATGCCCTAAAAAATTGGAGCAAAACCATCTCTCGCCTCTCAGTTGCCATCGTCAACTGTAATGAGACCTTGACACAATTAGATGAGCTTGAAAACAATAGAGTCCTGACAGTCCCAGAGATGAATTTCCGCAACATACTTAAGAAACATCTCTTGCGTCTCCTTAATTATCAAAACATATACTAGAAGAAACGTTGTACAATCCGTTGGATCAAATTTGGAGACGAAAATACTAAGTTTTTCCAAGCTGTTGCCACCGAACGATTTAGACACAACAACATTGCTAGCTTCAGAAATGACGCGGGAGAAACTGTAGATGATCACGCTGAGAAAGAGGCTCTGCTTTTTCAAACCTATACTGACTGCCTGGGCACTTCTCGACCAAGTGAAATGAGGTTTAATCTACCTGACATCATACAGCGTCATGCAAACCTGGACCAACTGACTGATCCATTCACACATGCGGAGATCGACAAAGTGATTAAAGATATGCCTTCTGATCGAGTACCTGGTCCGGACGGGTTTAGTGGTGCATTTCTTAAAGCATGCTGGCCTTTGATAAAACATGACTTCTATTCTCTGTGTGACCAATTTTACGAAGGCAGACTGGACCTCACAAGCATAAATGATGGTTTGATCACTCTGATCCCAAAAACGAACTCTCCTAAGACGGTTAATGATTACAGGCCGATCACACTCCTAAATTGTTGTCTAAAGCTCATTATCAAACTCCTGGCCAACCGCTTACAGAGTGTCGTCCTACAAATAGTTCACAGAAACCAATATGGTTTCATCAAAGGACGCACGATCCAAGACTGCCTCGCATGGGCCTTCCAGTACATTCATCAATGCCAAGCCTCGAAGCGAGAGATTATTCTTCTGAAATTGGATTTGGCCAAAGCCTTCGACATGATCGAGCACGCCCCCATGCTTAACATCATGAAACACATGGGCTTCAACGACAAGTGGCTGTCTTGGATTGATTGTATTTTTCCACTGGCAGATCTTCTGTGTTGCTTAACGGGGTTCCTGGCCGATAGTTTCATTGCCGTACGGGTGTACGCTAGGGTGACCCACTGTCCCCCCTAATCTTTGTCCTTGCCGCTGACCTCCTCCAGGCTGCCATTAATGATGCCTTCCAACAACGACGAATCCAACTGCCCTTCCCGTGTCCAGGTCAAACGGAATACCCGGTGATACAATACGCGGATGATACGATTCTAATAATGCCAGCCTGCCTGCAACAAGCTGCCACCATGAAAGAGATGCTTACTGACTATGCTTCATCGATTGCCTTGTGAATCAATTTTCATAAGTCCACACTTATACCAATCAATCTCTCTGCTGTTGCAGCCACTACCTTTGCAAATCTATTTGGCTGCTCCGTTGGGACGATGTCGTTTACTTACCTCGGATTACCCCTTGGTACCTCCAAACCCACGATCCTAGATCTCATGTCGCTTGTTTGCAGTGTTGAATGACGTCTCACCTCCACTATTGCAATGATGTCGTATGGCGGTAAGCTCTCTTGGCTCAATGCTATGGTCACCTCGCTCCTCATCTACGCCATGTGCACGCTTAAGTTCCCGCCAAAACTGATTGAGATGCTAGACAAGATCAAGAGGAGATGTCTTTGGCCCAAGAAATCTGAGGAAGGAGAGAAATGCAACTCCCTTGCTGCATGGGAGATGGTCTATAAGCCAAAGAAGCATGGAGGTCTCGGGGTCATCAACATCAAGCTGCAAAATGAAGCCTTACTAATGAAATTCCTCCATAAGTTTTACAACAAGATGGATATACCATGGGTGCAACTCCTGTGGGACGCCTACTATACTGACAAGATACCACATGTTGTACCACCGGTCGGCTCTTTCTGGTGGCGAGACATCTTGAAGCTCACCCCAATCTTCCGCGGTATCTCGCAGGTACAAGTGGTGTCTGGCACGTCTGCGTTGTTTTGGAAAGATCTATGGGGACATGATGTACTCCAAAACACACACACCCATGCCTTCTCCTTTTCCATGCATGAAGATACTTCCATCAAGGGGTTCTGGGAGACCACGTCGCTAGCTGCGGCTTTTCACCCCCCGCTCTCGCCACAGGCTTTATCTGAGGTGCGAGATATCCAAAGGCTCTCCCTGCACATAAGCCCGACCACTTCCATTAATGACGTTTGGCACTATATTTGGGGCAAGACAGAGTACAGATCAACAGACTACTATCAGTATTTCTTCAGAGACGCCCATGCCCACCCCATCTTCAAATGTCTTTGGTGTTCGCATTGCATCATGAGGATTAAGGTCTTCGGCTGGCTCTTATTTCATGACAGGCTGGACGCACGTAACATGCTGAAATGACGTCACTATGACATCGGTGATGATCACAGTTGCCTTCTTTGTGGGGGCCCAGATGAAGAGACGGTGGACCATATGATCTTTACGTGCCCTTTCAGTCAAGCGTGTTGGAGTCAACTTGGGATCGTCTGTCCGAGATTTGACTGTCGTCTACACGTTTTGCAAACCACCAAGGACTCATGGAGCGATCCTCTATTCCTTAACATTTTCCTCGTGGTAGCTTGGAGCTTATGGAAGGAAAGAAACAACAAGCATTTTAGAAGGATGGACCCTTCCATCAACTCCTGGCTTCGGAGGTTCAAGGAAGATTTTGGACTACTACAGCACAGAACCAAGAGGGCTCACTCTGCCCTCATAACTTCCTTCTTAGTTGATCTTTGACACATAAGTAGTTTCCTGATATACTTACTTGGCTTGTGACTTTACTTTCACCTCTGACCATACCCACATTTTGGATGGGTGTGGTCGAGCTGCATGTAAATATCATGTAACTATGTAAAACAACTCCATTATATATGAAAACACAGTAGGAGCCTCTCCTACTGTCCTTCCCATCAAAAAAACCTAGAGCCCAGTGCCAGTTTTTGTTTTTTCCCTATTTTAGAGTATCGCGGAAAAGGAAAATCAAACGGAGTCCAATTGACATGAAACTTCACGGGACTTATTTTTAGAACGGAAGCAATCCAGGAGAGTTGGACTAGACGTCAGGGAAGCTTGGAGGAATCCACGAGGCAGGGAGGCGCGCCCTACCCCCTTGGGCGCGCCCCCACACTCGTGGGACCCTCGTGGCTCCCCTGACCGACTTCTTTCACCTATATATGTCCACATACCCTAAAAACATCGGGGAGTAGAATAGATCGGGGGTTCCGCCGCCAGAAGCCTCTGTAGCCACCAAAAACCAATCTAGACCCGTTCTGGCACCCTGCCGGAGGGGGGAATCCCTCTCCGGTGGCCATCTTCATCATCCCGGCGCTCTCCATGACGAGGAGGGAGTAGTTCAATCTCAGGGCTGAGGGTATGTACCAGTAGCTATGTGTCTGATCTCTCTCTCTCTCTCTCATGTTCTTCAGTTCGCACGGTCTTGATGTATCGCGAGCTTTGCTATTATAGTTGGATCTTATGATGTTTCTCCCCCTCTACTCTCTTGTGATGGATTGAGTTTTCCCGTTGAAGTTATCTTATCGGATTGAGTCTTTAAGGATTTGAGAACACTTGATGTATGTCTTGCATGTGCTTATCTGTGGTGATCAACTTGCGAGTTCCGTGACCTCGTGAACTTATGCATAGGGGTTGGCACACGTTTTCGTCTTGACTCTCCGGTAGAAACCTTAGGGCACTCTTTGAAGTTCTTTGTGTTGGTTGAATAGATGAATCTGAGATTGTGTGATGCATATCGTATAATCATACCCATGAATACTTGAGGTGACATTGGAGTATCTAGGTGACATTAGGGTTTTGGTTGATTTGTGTCTTAAGGTGTTATTCTAGTACGAACTCTATGATAGATTGAACAGAAAGAATAGCTTTATGTTATTTTACTACGGACTCTTGAATAGATTGATCAGAAAGGATAACTTTGAGGTGGTTTCGTACCCTACCATAATCTCTTTGTTTGTTCTCCGCTATTAGTGACTTTGGAGTGACTCTTTGTTGCATGTTGAGGGATAGTTATATGATCCAATTATGTTATTATTGTTGAGAGAACTTGCACTAGTGAAAGTATGAACCCTAGGCCCTGTTTCAACGCATTGCAATACCGTTTGTGCTCACTTTTACCACTTGCTACCTTTCTGTTTTTATATTTTCATATTACAAAAACCTATATCTACCATCCATATCGCACTTGTATCACCATCTCTTCGCCGAACTAGTGCACCTATACAATTTACCATTGTATTGGGTGTGTTGGGGACACAAGAGACTCTTTGTTATTTGGTTGCAGGGTTGCTTGAGAGAGACCATCTTCATCCTACGCCTCCCACGGATTGATAAACCTTAGGTCATCCACTTGAGGGAAATTTGCTACTGTCCTACAAACCTCTGCACTTGGAGGCCCAACAACGTCTACAAGAAGAAGGTTGTGTAGTAGACATCAAGCTCTTTTCTGGTGCCGTTGCCGAGGAGGTTAGCGCTTGAAGGTATATCTTTAGATCTTGCAATCGAATCTTTTAGTTTCTTGTTTTAGCACTAGTTTAGTCTATAAAAGAAAAGTACAAAAAAATGGAATTAAGGGTACCTCATATGCTTCATCTTTTTAATATCTTTCATGAAAATAAGGATTCCAATAATTGTGCCAAAATGCTAGAAGAAGAATGTATTAAAATGTTTGGCACTAAATCTTTGGATGATGAGCATGATTGCAATGTTCTTAGTATGAATTATTTGAATATCCATGATGCTAATGATATGCAAAGCCACGAGCTTGGGGATGCTATGTTTGATGAAGATGATATTTTTTGTCCCCCAAGTTTTGATGGGAAATTTTATTTTGATAAAAGCATGCCTCCTATTTATGATGATTATGATGATGAAAGTGGATTTGGAGAGGTCATGACTTTATTTAGTGATGAATCCACTATTTCGGAAGAGGTTCCAAATGATTATGAGAACAAAGTTGCTATCTATGATGATTATTGTGATGACATGTATGCTATAAAGAATAATGATAACCATGAAACTTTTCATCATGATTTTAATTTTCAATTGGATTATGCCTCATATGATAGTTATTTTGTTGAGTTTGCTCCCACTACTATTCCGAATGAGAAGAATTTTGCTTATGTGGAGAGTAATAAAAATTCTATGCTTGTGGCTCATGAAAAGAATGCTTTATTTGATAGTTATATTGTTGAATTCATTCATGATGCTACTGAAAATTATTATGAGGGAGGAACATATGCTTGTGGGAATTGCAATAATATCAAGTTTCCTCTCTATGTGCTTAAAGTCCTGAAGTTATGCTTGTTTTG
Source organism: Triticum aestivum (assembly GCF_018294505.1). Lineage (NCBI taxonomy): Eukaryota > Viridiplantae > Streptophyta > Magnoliopsida > Poales > Poaceae > Triticum > Triticum aestivum. Next base: position 444,798,050 of record NC_057806.1, on the reverse strand, counting down.
CCTTCCTATGCTAGTTGATTATTGTTCCCATAAGTTGTTTGTTCACAAAATCCCTATGCATAGGAAGTGGGTTATATTTAAATGTGCTATTCATATTCTTCATGTTGCTCTCTTTATGTTTCAATTCTTATCTTTTATGTGAGCATCATTGAAATCATCATGCCCAGCTAGGGGCGTTAAACGATAGCGCTTGTTGGGAGGCAACCCAATTTTATTCTTGTTCTTTACTTTTTGCTCCTGTTTAGTAATAAATAATTCATATAGCCTCTGTTTATATGTGGTTTTATTCTTTTAATTAATGTTTGTGCCAAGTAGAACCTTTGGGAAGACTTGGGGGAAGTCTTTGCGATCTTGCTGTAAAAAAACAGAAACTTTAGCGCTCACGAGATTAGCTTCCATTTTTTTTACTGAAGAGTGCTATTTAGTTAATTATTTTTTCAGATGATTAATAGATAAATTCCTCACGTCTGGAAATTTATTTTAGAATTTTTGGGGTTCCAGAGGTATACGTTTGATCCATATTACTACAGACTGTTCTGTTTTTGACAGATTCTGTTTTCTATGTGTTGTTTGCTTATTTTGATGAATCTATGAGTAGTATCGGAGGTTATGAACCATAGAGAAGTTGGAATACAGTAGATATTACACCAATATGAATTTAGAATGAGTTCCCAACAGTACCTAAGTGGTGATTTATTTTCTTATACTAACGGAGCTTACGAGTTTTCTGTTAAGTTTTGTGTTGTGAAGTTTTCAAGTTTTGGGTAAAGATTCGATGAACTATGGAACATGGAGTGGCAAGAGCCTAAGATTTGGGATGCCCAAGGCACCCCAAGGTAATATTCAAGGGAAACCAAGAGCCTAAGCTTGGGGATGCCCCGGAAGGCATTCCCTCTTTCGTCTTCGTTCATCGGTAACTTTACTTGGAGCTATATTTTTATTCACCGCATGATATGTGTTTTTCTTGGAGCGTCATTTTTATTTCTTTTGCTTTGCTTGCTGTTTGAATAAAATACCAAGATCTGAAATTCTTAAATGTTAGAGAGTCTTCACATAGTTGCATAATTATTCAACTACTCATTGATCTTCAATTATATCTTTCGGAGTAGTTTGTCATTTGCTATAGTGCTTCACTTATATCTTTCTAGAGCACAGTGGTGGTTTTATTCTTATGCTTCACTTATATTATTTTGAGATTCCTAAACAACATGGTAATTTGCTTTTGTTATGAATTTAGTCCTAATATGATGGTCATCCAAGAGGGATATAATAAAAACTTTCATATAAAGTGCATTGAATACTATGAGAAGTTTGATACTTGATGATTGTTTTGAGATATGAGGATGGTAATATTAGAGTCATGCTAGTGAGTAGTTGTGACTTCGAGAAATACTTGTGTTAAAGTTTGTGATTCCCGTAGCATGCACGTATGGTGAACCGTTATGTGATGAAGTCGGAGCATGATTTATTTATTGATTGTCTTCCTTATGAGTGGCGGTCGGGGACGAGCAATGGTCTTTTCCTACCAATCTACCCCCCTATGAGCATGCGCGTAGTACTTTGTTTCGATAACTAATAGATTTTTGCAATAAGTATGTGAGTTCTTTATGACTAATGTTGAGTCCATGGATTATGCGCACTCTCACCCTTCCACCATTGCTAGCCTCTCTAGTATCGCGCAACTTTCGTCGGTACCATAAACCCACCATATACCTTCCTCGAAACAGCCAACATACCTACCTATTATGGCATTTCCATAGCCATTCCGAGAAATATTGCCATGCAACTTTCCACCGTTCCGTTATTATGACACGCTTCATCATTGTCATATTGCTATGCATGATCATGTAGTTGAAATTGTATTTGTGGCAAAGCCACTGTTCATAATTCTTTCATACATGTCACTCATGAGTCATTGCACATCCCGGTACACCGCCGGAGGCATTCATATAGAGTCATATCTTGTTCTAAGTATTGAGTTGTAATTCTTGAGTAAGTAAATAAAAGTGTGATGATCATCATTATTAGAGCATTGTCCTAGTGAGGAAAGGATGATGGAGACTATGATTCCCCCACAAGTCAGGATGAGACTCCGAACGAAAAATTAAAAAAATGAAAAAAGGCCAAAAAAATGAGAAGGCCCAAAAAATGAGAGAAAAAGAGAGAAGGGGCAATGCTACTATCCTTTTACCACACTTGTGCTTCAAAGTAGCACCATGATCTTCATGATAGAGAGTCTCATATGTTGTCACTTTCATATACTAGTGGGAATCTTTCATTATAGAACTTGGCTTGTATATTCCAATGATGGGCTTCCTCAAAATGCCCTAGGTCTTCGTGAGCAAGCGAGTTGGATGCACACCCACTTAGTTTCTTTCTGAGCTTTCATACACTTATAGCTCTAGTGCATCCGTTGCATGGCAATACCTACTCACTCACATTGATATCTATTGATGGGCATCTCCATAGCCCGTTGATACGCCTAGTTGATGTGAGACTATCTTCTCCTTTTTTTTTCTCCACAACCACCATTCTATTCCACCTATAGCGCTATGTCCATGTCTCACGCTCATGTATTGCGTGAAGATTGAAAAAGTTTGAGAACATCAAAAGTATGAAACAATTGCTTGGCTTGTCATCGGGGTTGTGCATGATTTAAATATTTTGTGTGATGAAGATAGAGCATTGCCAGACTATATGATTTTGTAGGGATAGCTTTCTTTGGCCATGTTATTTTGAGAAGACATGATTGCTTAGTTAGTATGCTTGAAGTATTATTGTTTTAATGTCAATATTAAACTTTTTTCTTGAATCATATGAATCTGAATATTCTTGCCACAATAAAGAGAATTACATGGATAAATATGTTAGGTAGCATTCCACATCAAAAATTCTGTTTTTATCATTTACCTACTCGAGGACGAGCAAGAATTAAGCTTGGGGATGCTTGATACGTCTCCAACGTATCTATAATTTTTTATTGTTCCATGCTATTATATTATCAACCTTGGATGTTTTATATGCATTTATATGCTATTTTATATGATTTTTGGGACTAACCTATTAACCTAGAGCCCAGTGTTAATTTCTGTTTTTTCCTTGTTTTAGAGTATCACAGAAAAGGAAAATCAAACGGAGTCCAATTGACCTAAAACTTCACGAAACTTATATTTGGAATGGAAGCAATCCAGGAGACTTGGACCAGACGTCAGGGAAGCTTCGAGGAAGCCATGAGGCAGGGAGGCGCGCCCTACCCCCTGAGCGCGCGCCCACCCTCGTGGGCCCCTCGTGGCTCCCCTAACCGACTTCTTTCGCCTATATATGTCCATATACCCTAAAAACATCGGGGAGCAGAATAGATCGGGAGTTCCGCCGCCAGAAGCCTCTGTAGCCACCAAAAACCAATCTAGGCCCGTTCCGGCACCCTGATGGAGGGGGGAATCCCTCTCCGGTGGCCATCTTCATCATCCCGGCGCTCTCCATGACGAGGAGGGAGTAGTTCTCCCTCGGGGCTGAGGGTATGTACCAGTAGCTATGTGTTTGATCTCTCTCTCTCTCTTGTGTTCTTGAGTTGGCACGATCTTGATGTATCGCGAGCTTTGCTATTATAGTTGGGTCTTATGGTGTTTCTCCCCCTCTACTCTCTTCTGATGGATTGAGTTTTCCATTTGAAGTTATCTTATTGGATTGAGTCTTTAAGGATTTGAGAACACTTGATGTATGTCTTGCATGTGCTTATCTGTGGTGACAATGGGATATCACGTGATCCACTTGATGTATGATTTTGTGATCAACTTGCGAGTTCCGTGGCCTCGTGAACTTATGCATAGGGGTTGGCACACGTTTTTGTCTTGACTCTCCTGTAGAAACCTTGGGGCACTCATTGAAGTTCTTTGTGTTGGTTGAATAGATGAATATGAGATTGTGTGATGCATATCGTATAATCATACCCACGGATACTTGAGGTGACATTGGAGTATCTAGGTGATATTAGGGTTTTGGTTGATTTGTGTCTTAAGGTGTTATTCTATTACAAACTCTATGATAGATCGAACGGAAAGAATAGCTTCATGTTATTTTACTACGGACTCTTGAATAGATTGATCAGAAAGGATAACTTTGAGGTGGTTTCGTACCATACCATAATCTCTTCGTTTGTTCTCTGCTATTAGTGACTTTGGAGTGACTCTTTGTTGCATGTTGAGGGATAGTTATATGATCCAATTATGTTGTTATTGTTGAGAGAACTTGCACTAGTGAAAGTATGAACCCTAGGCCCTGTTTCAACGCATTGCAATACCGTTTGTGCTCACTTTTACCACTTGCTACCTTGTTGTTTTTATATTTTCAGATTACAAAAACCTATATCTACCATCCATATTGCACTTGTATCACCATCTCTTCGCCGAACTAGTGCACCTATACAATTTACCATTGTAGTGGGTGTGTTGAGGACACAAGAGACTCTTTGTTATTTGGTTGCAGGGTTGCTTGAGAGAGACCATCTTCATCCTATGCCTCCCACGGATTGATAAACCTTAGGTCATCCACTTGAGGGAAATTTGCTACTGTCCTACAAACCTCTGCACTTGGAGGCCCAAGAACGTCTACAAGAAGAAGGTTGTGTAGTAGACATCACCTGGCTTAACAGATCTGACCGAAAACAGCAAGAAAAGAAAACAAAAAATTTCTCCACGATACGGTGGTCAATAGGTTCGGGGGGTATATAAGGATTTTTTTATCTTGGGAAACAAGCAAATAGAAGAAAAACGGAGTCTAGAAGGTACCCGAGGTGGGCACAACCCACCTAGGCGCGCCTGGCAAGCCAGGCGCCCCTTGGTGTGTTGTGCCCACCAGGGTCACCTTCCCGGTAGTTTCTTATTTTCCTATTTTTTTATATATTCCAAAATGGACAGAAAATACTTTTGCCGATTTTTCAGAGTCCGTTTACTTACCGTATCACGTACCTCCTCTTTTTCACGATTCTGGAGTGTTCCGGAAGGTTTCCTTTATGTGTTTTTCCAGTGTCATAGTTTGGATAATATTGCTTTCAACATTAATGGGCGTACCTGAGATATAATGTTTTATTCGTTGCCCATTAACATCCTTCAGGTTAGTACCTTCGGCATTATTTATTTTGGTATCTCCAGATCGATAAACCTCCTCGATAACATAGGGTCCTTCCCATTTGGAGAGGAGTTTTCCTGCAAAGAATCTAAAACGTGAGTTTTAACAAAGAACATATTCTCCAACTTTGAACTCACGCTTTTGGATTCTTTTATCATGCCATCTTTTAACTTTTTCTTTAAATAATTCGGCATTTTCATAAGCTTGGGTTCTCCATTCATATAATGAGCTAATATCAAATAACCTCTTTTCACCAGCAAGTTTGAATTCATAGTTGAGTTCTTTAATTGCCCAATAAGCTTTATGTTCTAACTCAAGAGGCAAATGACAATATTTTCCATTAACCAATTTATAAGGAGACATACCCATAGGATTTTTTATATGTTGTTCTATAAGCCCAAAGTGCATCATCTAATTTCTTAGACCAATTCTTCCTGGACCTATTGACAGTCTTTTGCAAAATTAATTTATTTCTCTATTGCTAAGTTCAACTTGACCACTAGACTGAGGATGGTAGGGTGATGTAATTCTATGGTTAACATCATACTTGGCAAGCATTTTACGGAAAGCACCAAGAATAAAGTGTGAACCACCATCAGTCATTAAATATCTAGGGACTCCAAACCTTGGGAAAATAACTTCCTTAAGCATTTTAATAGAGGTGTTGTGATCAGCACTACTAGTTGGAATAGCTTCTACCCACTTAGTAACATAATGAACAACAACCAAAATATCAGTATACCCATTAGAGGAAGGAAAATGTCCCATGTAATCAAATCCCCAAACATCAAATGGTTCAATAGCAAGTGAATAGTTCATAGACATTTCTTGACGCTTACTGATATTACCTATTTTTTGACATTCATCATAAGATAAGACAAACTTGCGAGCATCCTTGAAGAGAGTAGGCCAATAAAACCCAGATTGCAATACCTTGTGAGCAGTTCTGTCTCCCACATGATGTCCTCCATAAGCTTCGGAGTGACATTTTCGTAGGATTTGTCCCTTTGATATCTTTAGGACATGGCATTTTCTCAATTGCATCAACCTTAGCTTTGTCCACCTCAATACCTCTTTCAGAAATTTTATGGCCCAAAACAATACCTTCATAAACCATAAAGTGACACTTCTCCCAATTCAATACAAGATTTGTTTGCTCACATCTCTGCAAAACTCAATCAAGATTGCTTAAACAATCATCAAAAGACTTCCCATAAACAGAAAATTCATCCATGAAAACCTCAACAATCTTTTCACAAAAGTCAGAGAATATAGCAGTCATACATCTTTGAAAGGTAGCAGGTGCATTGCATAGACCAAAAGGCATACGCCTATAAGCATAAGTTCCAAAAGGACAAGTAAAAGTGGTATTTTCTTGATCAGGTTGAGAGACAGGTATTAGTGAAAAACCAGAATATCCATCAAGGAAGCAAAAATGTGTGTGCTTAGACAATCTTTCTAGCATTTGATCAATAAATGGCAGAGGCTAATGATCTTTTCTAGTTGCTTTGTTTAATTTTCTAAAATCAATTACCATTCTATAGCCTGTAACAATTCTTTGTGGAATAAGTTCATTCTTATCATTAGGAACAACAGTAATACCTCCCTTCTTAAGGACACAATGAACAAGACTTACCCATCCACTATCAGCTATAGGATAGATTATACCTGCTTCCAGAATTTTAATATTTCCGTTCTTACCACTTCTTTCATTTTCGATTTAACCGACGTTGGTGATCAACAACGGGTTTAGGATCAGGTTCCATATTAATCTTGTGCTAACATAGAGTGGGACTAATGCCCTTTAAATGATCAAGAGTATATCTAATAGCAGCCCGGTGCTTCCTTAGAACTTTCAATAATCTTTCTTCTTCATGTTCTTAAAGGTTAGCACTAATAATAACAGGATATATCTTCTTCTCATCAAGATAAACATATTTCAAAGTGTCTGGTAGTTGTTTTAATTCAAACACAGGATCACCTTTAGGTGGAGGAGGACCTCTAGAGTTTCAATAGGCAAATTGTGTTTAAGCAGAGGACGTTATTCAAAGAAAATCTTGTCTATTTCATTTCTTTCATGCATATGCAAATCATTTTTATGGTCTAGCAAATATTGTTCTAGTGGATCAGTAGGAGGTACAACAATAGAAGCAAGACCAATTATTTCATCCTTACTAGGCAATTCTTTTTTATGAGGTTTTCTACTGAACTTGGAAAAATTAAACTCATGAGACTCATCACCAAAGCTAACACCGACAGTTTGTTTCTCACAATCTATTTTAGCATTAACAGTGTTCAAGAAAGGTCTACCAAAGATAATGGGACAAAAGTCATCTTGTGGGGAACCAAGAACAAGAAAATCAGTAGGGTTTTCCCACACAAGACTTCAACATATCTAACAATCCCAAGTGGTGTGATGGTGTCTCTATTAGCAAGTTTAATAGTAACATCTATGTCTTCTATTTCAGCGGGTGCTATGTCATTCATAATTTCTTGATATAAAGTAAAAGGAATAGCACGCACACTAGCACATATTTTAACTGTGATGGTGTCTTCTATTTCAGCGGGTGCTATGTCACATAAACCATGATAACAGTGATCTCCTATTTTAACTGAGACAACATGCATGCCAACAACGGGTCTATGTTTATCCTTTTTATCGGGTTTGGCACTTCTAGCAGCTTCATCAGAGAAGTAAATAACATGTGCCCACATATATTTTCTTCCAGGAGATCTTTAACCATAGCAACACTAGGTTCTACCTTGATTTGTTCAACTGGTTTAGGTGTTCTAATATAACTTTTGCTGACCATAGTTGAAACTTTAGCATGTTCCTTCATCCTAACACAGAAAGGCGGTTTCTCAATATAAGTAGTAGGAACAACTAGATCAACATTATAAATAATAGTTTCATCTTTAGCTATTACCGGTTCTTTAATTTCTTCTTCGATAGGTGGGTGATATTTAAACCACTTCTCCTTAGGGAGATCAACATGAGTAGCAAAAGATTCACAAAAAGAGGCTACTATCTCAGAGTCAAGACCATATTTAGTGCTAAACTTTTGAAAAGCATCGGTATTCATAAAAGATTTAACACAATCAAACTTAAGCTTAATACCTGACTCTTTACCTTCACTGAGTTCCCAATCTTTAGAGTTGTGTTTAATTCTTTCTAAAAGATCCCACCAGAATTCAATAGTCTTCTTCATAAAAGAACCAACACAAGAAGTATCAAGCATCGATCGATCATTATGAGAAAGTTGAGCATAAAAATTCTGAATAATAATTCCTCTTGAGAGCTCATGATTGAGGCATGAATATAACATTGACTTAAGCCTCCCCCAAGCTAGAGCGATACTTTATCCTTCACGAGGCCAAAAATTATATATATAATTCCGATCATGATGAACTAGATGCATAGGATGATTTTTTTGGTGAAACTCCAATTTCAATCGATTCCAGTTCCAAGATCCAATATCATCGCATAGACAATACCATGACAATGATTTTTCCCTTCAAATATAAAGGGAAAACCTTCTTCTTAACTTCATCTCTAGGTAAACCTGCAAACTTAAACAATTCACAAGTTTCATCCACATATATCAAGTGCATATTAGGATGTTCGGTTCCATCTCCTGCATAAGGATTAGCTAGCAGTTATTCTATCATACCCGGAGGAATTTAATATTCAATATTTTCAATAGGTGCAGTAGGTTGAGGGGTAACTAATTGTGGTTCCAGTCGAGGTGAAGATACCCCGAACAAACCCCTCAAAGGATTGTTTTCCATAGTAACAAGTAACAATAAATTTCAGCACATAGTAAATAATTTTTCGTTGCCAATTTCCACTTACCAAGAGCGCTTCACTCCCCGGCAATGGCACCAGAAAATAGCCTTGATGACCCACAAGTATATGAGATCAATTGTAACCTTTTCGATAAGTAAGAGTGTGGAACCCAATGAGGAGCAGAAGGAAATGACAAGTGGTTTTTGAAGGAAATATGCCCTAGAGGCAATAATAAAGTTATTATTTATTTCCTTATTTCATGATAAATGTTTATTATTCATGCTAGAATTGTATTAACCGGAAACATAATACATGTGTGAATACATAGACAAACAGAGTGTCACTAGTATGCCTCTACTAGACTAGCTCGTTAATCAAAGATGGTTATGTTTCCTAACCATAGACATGAGTTGTCATTTGATTAACGGGATCACATCATTAGGAGAATGATGTGATTGACTTGACCCATTCTGTTAGCTTAGCACACGATCGTTTAGTATTCTGCTATTGCTTTCTTCATGACTTATACATGTTCGTATGACTATGAGATTATGCAACTCCCATTTACCGGAGGAACACTTTGTGTGCTACCAAACGTCACAACGTAACTGGGTGATTATAAAGGTGCTCTACAGGTGTCTCTGAAGGTACTTGTTGGGTTGGCGTATTTCGAGATTAGGATTTGTCACTCCGATTGTCGAAGAGGTATCACTAGGCCCACTCGGCAATGCACATCACTATAAGCCTTGCAAGCATTGTAACTAATGAGTTAGTTGTGGGATGATGTATTACCGAACGAGTAAAGAGACTTGCCGGTAACGAGATTGAACTAGGTATTGAGATACCGACGATCGAATCTCGGGCAAGTAACATACCGATGACAAAGGGAACAACGTATGTTGTTATGCGGTCTGACCGATAAAGATCTTCATAGAATATGTAGGAGCCAATATGGGCATCCAGGTCCCGCTATTGGTTATTGACCAGAGAGTTGTCTCGGTCATGTATACATAGTTCTCGAACCCGTAGGGTCCGCACGCTTAACGTTTGTTAACGATATAGTATTATATGAGTTATGTATGTTGGTGACCGAATGTTTTTCGGAGTCCCGGATGAGATCACAGACATGACGAGGAGTTCCGAAATGGTCCGGAGGTAAAGATTCATATATTGGATGATATGGTTTGGCCAAGGGGTCAGGCCCATGAGGCTTTAAGTTGGTGCAAAAAGGAGTTTTGCGGAGGCCAGGGGGCCAAACGCCAGAGACCCTGGCGTCTAGCCCTGGGCCAGACGCCGAGGCCCATGGCATCTGGGCCAGATGCCAAGGATTGTGGCGTTTGGTCCTGGAGTCCGAGTGGGACTCTTGCCTTTCGGGCAAAACCGACTTTGAGGAGGCTTTTTGTAGCGACCAGACCTCAAACAGTCTGATCTCTGTGCTCAGGTGTCATCCCTGGATCAGTAATGCTGACACCCCACAGTACTTGAAGGATTTATAACAGAGTAGCAATCACACACTTATTACATCGAGTGTCTCAATAGAGAACTTATTATAATAAATATGGCTTAATGCCATCTAATAATGATAACAGTGGAAGGCTTGGAAGATAAGTCAGTCCATCAACTCCAACGGCATCACTGAGTATAGAACCACGACCTAAAAACTCCTTAATCATCGTATGAAAAGTCTGCAACATTAACGTTGCAGCCCGAAACGGGTCATCACATGGAATATGCTGGCAAGGTAACACATAGAGAGTAATGGAATGAAACAGCTATACTATATGCATATTTGGCTGGTGGAAAGCTCTATGGTTACAGTTTTGCATAAAGCCAATTTTTCCCTACTTCAAAGGAATAAATTTTATTTAACTATCATGGTAGTTGTTAAACATTGAGAATGGTTGTCAGCATCCTCAATCCCAATTAAGCATCATCATTAAACAAAACCCAACAAAATTAAATTAGAGAGTAACATGTTGAGATTTACATGATAATCCAAGTACTAGATACTCAAGATGTCCATAACCGGGGACACGGCTAACCATGATTAGTTTATACACTCTGCAGAGGTTTGCGCACTTTTCCCCACAAGGCTCGATCGCCTCCATTTAGTTTCTCGCACTACATGGTGTTTGAGAAGACGGATGACCGAGACACAGTCTTTCAGAAGCGCTAGCACCTTACGATGGATAGACCGTTACACCTACTTTCCCCTACATCTGCTAGTCTACCCTGTAAGAGTTCGCACGACTTAATCAACTATGCTAGAGCCCATAATAGCTTGTGGCTGCACACAGAAGTTTCTAGTATGAAAAATCTCATGATCCCTTTGGGCCTGGGTGGCGGTCCATAAAGAAAAACAGGCAATCCTGGAATACCCAGGTACCTCAATCCACTCAGATGTGTGTTTAAGTTGCCACCTTAGATAAACCATTAATTAACAAACTCACATATGTCATGGATATCGCTCACCCAATCCACGTCTACTAGCATAGCCTGGCACAATAGGCAAACATAGAAGTAACTCCCAAAGGTTTAATAATAAACAGGTAATAGGTACTACCTCAACTACTTCCCATCCCACAATTTAATTAGATCCTAATCATGTAATGTTTGAGGATTGATCTAATGCAATAAAACTGGGTAGTAGGAGGTATGATCAAAGTGTTACTTGCCTTGCTGATGATCCGCGAAACCTAGAGATTCGAAGTAACAGGCGGCACACTCCGGGTATTCTATCGCAGACAAACAAACAAGCATACAATAAGTATTCATTTAATGCACGGGTAAAACTCAAATAAGAGATCTAACCAGAAGGTTCAACTTAAGAACTCCGGTTTGCAAAAAGAATCAAATCAAACGAAGCAACGAAAGTCAAACGGCAAAAGAAACAGGCTTCGTTTACTATTCTGGATCTAGGGCAATTTTTTACAGTGGCAAAACTTGTTTAAGTTGGTTAAACGGATAGACGGTTTCGAGACGAAACTCCAGGCACTTGAATCGCCTGATTCCGATAAACGAGTGAAAAGTTATACTAAAACGAAAATCGGATCAGGAATCGCGATCAGGAAAATCGCGGATTTAATCCGAGAAAAGAAAAACGACGAACGTTCGCTAGAACGAACGAACGGATGAACGCTTGCTAATTAAATAAATCGGAAAAACCGATCTATTTAAAAAAAACGAAACTAAAAAAACGACAAAACCGCAGGAAAAACCGAACAGTTTTCTAAAAAAACGACGTCTAAAAAAATCTATCGGCAACTCCGGCGAGATTCCGGCGGCGGCGGCGGGGCTCCGGCGGTCGGCGGCGGCGGCAGCATGGCTCGGTGGGCTGCGGCGGCGGCGGCTCGGTGGGCTGTGGGGGTCGGGTGCCCCGGCTTATAAAGGCCGGCCCCGGAGGAGTCCGGGCCTAACACGGCCCGTAGGTCGGCTTCGTTTTTTTTTAATTATTCCGCGCAGAAAAACAAATAAAAATAATACTAAACAGACTCCAAAAATTCCGAAATAAATTTTTCCGAGATTCTAAAATCAAGCCGCACAAGGTGAACATTTATTTGGGGCCTAAATGCAATTTTGAAAACGCATATTTTTCCTAAATTCAAATAAAATAACGAAAAACTCCGAAATAAAATCTTACTTGATTTTATTATCAAATCCTCAATATTTCTTTATTTTGGGAAAGTCATTTTATTCCCTCTCTCATATTTTTGTAATAGAAATAATTGATGATAAAATAATTAAAATCAAATGATCCTATTCTCACAATTTGAGAAAACTCAAATATGAAAATAACGAAATCCCCAACTCTCTCCGTGAGTCCTTGAGTTGCGTAGAATTTCTAGGATCAAAACCAAAAACAAATAAATATGATATGCAATGATGATCTAATGTATAACATTCCAAATTGAAAATTTGGGATGTTACAAACCTACCCCCCTTAAGATGAATCTTGCCCTCGAGATTCGGGTTGGCTAGAAAATAGGTGAGGGTGGTCCTTGAGCAAATCTTCCTCTCGCTCCCAGGTGGCTTCATCCTCCGTGTGGTGGCTCCACTGAACCTTGCAAAACTTGATAACCTTGCTGCGGGTGACTCGACTGGCATACTCTAGAATCTTAATTGGTTTCTCCTCATAGGTCAAATCACTGTCCAATTGAATTGCTTCCAGTGGTACTGTGTCTCTCAAGGGTATGTCAGCCATCTCCGCATGGCACTTCTTCAACTGAGAAACGTGGAACACATCATGAACTTCTGACAATCCTTCGGGCAATTCCAACTTGTAGGCTACTTCTCCCATACGTTCCAATACTCGGTATGGTCCTACAAAACATGGCGCTAACTTTCCCTTAACACCAAAGCGCTTTGTTCCTCGAAGTGGGGATACTCGAAGATAAACTCTGTCTCCGACTTCGTAAACTGTCTCCTTGCGTTTAGAATCTGCATAACTCTTCTGCCTAGACTGGGCTACCTTGAGCCTGTCGCGAATCAATTTCACCTTCTGTTCAGACTCCTTAATCAAATCAGGTCCAAACAACTGGCGGTCTCCAACTTCATCCCACGACAACGGTGTCCTGCACCTTCTTCCGTACAAGGCCTCGAAAGGGGCCATCTTTAAACTGGATTGATAGCTGTTGTTGTAAGAGAACTCGGCATACGGCAAATTCTCGTCCCAACTAGATCCATAATCTAGCGCACAAGCTCTCAGCATGTCCTCCAAAATCTGATTGACTCTCTCGGTCTGTCCATCTGTCTGTGGATGAAAAGTTGTGCTGAACTCTAGCCTGGTACCCAAAGTTTCATGCAACTGATTCCAGAACTTTGAGGTAAACTGGGTTCCTCTATCTGATACTATACTCCTCGGAACTCCATGTAAGCATACAATCTTGGTCATGTACATCTTTGCCAACTTAGCACTGGTGTAAGTGGTCTTTACCGGGATGAAATGAGCTACTTTCATCAAACGATCGACTATAACCCAAATCGAGTCATAGCCTAAACGAGTCCTGGGTAATCCCGTGATAAAATCCATGCCTAACTTATCCCACTTCCATTCGGGTATCGGCAATGGTTGTAGCAATCTTGCTGGCGTCTGATGCTCTGCCTTTACTCTCTGACATACATCACAAACTGCTACATACTCCGCAATGTCTTTCTTCATTCCGGTCCACCAGAAGATATCCTTCAAATCCAAATACATCTTGGTATTTCCTGGGTGAATCGAATACGGTGAATCGTGTGCCTCTTGCAGAATCAACCTCCTGATCTTCGGGTCATTGGGCACATAAACACGGTCTTCAAACCATAGGGTGTCATGGTCATCCTCACGAAATCCTTTAGCCTTCCCTTCTCTCATTTTCTCCTTTATAGAGGCAATCTCCTTGTCAGTCTTCTGGGCTTCTCTGATTCTATCCATCAAAGTTGACTGAATCTCCAATGCTGCTACATAGCCTCTCGGAACTATTTCCAAACATAGCTCACGAAGATCCTCGGCTAACTCCTTTGGTATTTCTCCCGTCATTAGTGTATTGACATGGCTCTTATGGCTCAATGCGTCAGCTACTACATTAGCCTTTCCGGGATGGTAATGCAATCTCATATCATAATCCTTGATGAGCTCCAACCATCTCCTTTGTCTGAGGTTTAACTCCTTCTGCGTGAAAATGTATTTCAAACTCTTGTGATCCGTGTACACCTCACAATGATTTCCAATGAGGAAATGTCTCCATGTTTTCAATGCATGCACTACGGCTGCTAACTCCAAATCATGTGTGGCATAATTCAATTCGTGCGGTTTAAGTTGTCTTGAGGCATATGAAACAACTCTCCCTTCCTGCATAAACACTGCTCCAAGTCCTCGACGTGAAGCGTCGCAGTACACCTCATAGTCCTTGGTCTGGTCTGGCAAAATCAACACTGGTGAAGTAACCAAGCGTTTCTTCAACTCCTGGAAACTAGCCTCACACTCCTCGGTCCATATGAACTTGGTATCCTTCTTCAACAACTCAGTCATAGGCTTCGCAATCCTTGAGAAATTCTCAATAAATCTCCGGTAGTATCCTGCGAGTCTAAGGAAACTCCAGATCTCTCCAACTATTGTTGGTGCCTCCCACTTGGTCACGGTATCAACTTTAGTGGGATCTACTGATATACCTTCTCCGGATATAACATGTCCGAGGAATCCTACTTCCTTCAACCAAAACTCACATTTGCTGAACTTGGCATACAACTAATGTTCTCTGAGCTTCTCAAGTACCAATCGCAAATGTTCCTTATGCTCCTCTTCATTCTCCGAGTAAACCAGGATATCATCGATGAACACCACGACGAACTTATCCAAGAACTCCATAAACACTTTGTTCATCATGTTCATAAAATAGGCAGGTCCGTTAGTCAGACCAAATGACATAACGGTATACTCGTACAGCCCATACCTGGTGGTAAAAGCTGTCTTAGGTATATCCTGTTCTCGAATCTTCAACTGGTGGTATCCTGATCGCAGATCGATCTTGGAAAATACCTTAGCTCCTTGCAATCGATCAAACAGATCATTGATCATTGGTAGTGGGTACTTGTTCTTGATCGTTACTTCATTCAACCCACGATAATCAACAACCATCCTTAACGATCCATCCTTTTTCTCCACTAGAAGTACTGGTGATCCCCAAGGCGACGAACTTGGGCGAATGTAACCTTTATCCAGTAACTCCTTAATCTGCTTCTTAATCTCCACCAAATCCATTGCAGGCATCCTGTATGGTCTCTTCGATATTGGCCATGTGCCTGGCAATAGCTCAATCAAAAACTCAATATCTCTATCCGGTGGCATGCTTGGCAACTCTTCTGGAAATACTTCGGGGAAATCCCTTACGACTGGTACTTCCTCCTGCACAACTCCTGTTAAACAATTTACTTGAGTCCCTTTTGGCACATGTCGGGATACATACTTGATCCTTCTCCCTTCTGGGTGGTAAGCAAGATCGACTTACTGGCACGATAGTTCCTCCATACATCGACAGCCAATCCATACCCAGAATTACATCTAATCCTTGTGATTCCAAAATGATTAAATCCGAGGGAAACACATGCCTACCTATACTCAATGGCACTTGAAAACATCCTTGACTAGCCATATACTCCGCTCCTGGTGAGCTTACTAGCATAGGTGTTCTAAGAACCTTAGTGGGAAGGTTATACTTATCCACAAATCCCCTTGATATGTATGAATGCGATGCACCAGTATCAAAAAGAACGAGTGCAGTAAATGACTTAACCAAAAACTTACCGATTACGGCATCCGGCTGCTCTTCAACCTCCTCCACGTTAATATGGTTCACCAGTCCCCTGTTGAAAGGGTTCGGCTTCTTCCGAGAGTTTCCATTGCCATTCTGGCCTTCAGGACATTCATTGGCATAATGTACGGTCTTCTGGCACTTAAAACAAGTGACTTGGCTCAGGTGTTTCTTGGCTGGGGTTGATGGGTTGGTACGGTTCTGGCCGTTGCTTCCTCCATTACCATTACCATTCTTGGTGCCGTTGTGATTGTGCAAGCTACCTCCTCCATGGGTATGCTGAAAATGTCCTTCCGATCTAGGGGTAAAACGTGGCTTCTGCTGAGCTCCAGAATTGTACTTCCCTTGTCCATACTTCCTTTTGCGGTTCTCAATTTGCTGCTGCTTGCCTTCAAGCATAAGAGCACAGTCTACCAACTCCTGATAGTTGTTGAAGGTTGCTATCATCAACTGCATGCTCAACTCATCATTTAATCCTTCCAGAAACTTCTCATGTTTAGCTGCATCTGTAGCAACATCATATGGGGCATAACATGCTAATTTACTAAAGTCCTCCACATACTGGCCAACTGTCCGTCCTCCTTGGCGCAAGTTGCGAAACTCACGCTTCTTCATGGCCATAGCTCCTGCTGAAACATGGGCAGTACGAAAAGCTTGCTGAAACTGGTCCCACGTGACAGTGTCGACAGGGAAAGTGGCTGTGAAATTCTCCCACCATGATGTTGCGGGTCCTTCTAGTTGATGTGCGGCAAACTTCACCTTCTCCGCATCTATGCATCCTGCTGTGGTCAACTCTCTAGTTGTCTTGCGGAGCCAATCATCTGCTACTATCGGCTCGGTGCTACTGGAAAACACCGGCGGATTCAGCCTAAGAAAACGGGCTAAGTGATCAACAGGTGGTGGTAGTGGTGGTGGGTTGTTGTTGTTGTTCCCCTGATTCTGATTCTGTACTAGCAACTGCATCAATGTGTTCTACTGCTGGATCAACTGGGTGAGCTCCGGTGGAAAGGTAAATCCGGGGTCACGTCTCGGAGGCATCTGAGGTTTTAGAAAAGATGAGGTTTAAGAATAGAGGGGGTCTAAAGAGAAAACACTACCCATATGCACATGAGGCAAAAGCAAACAATTCACTTCATTCAATCAAACAAGGGCATACAATCGATCTAACTATCGCAAAAGTGCTCGGACTACTGTATTTACATGGTGGACTACTACTACTGATGAGGTGGTCTACTAGAAATATTCTTCGGTTGCAAACTCCATGATATCTGCTCCGGCTTCATCAACATAGTCGTCATCGCTATCATCTGGGTCCGAGTCGGTGTCGCCGATGATGATGTAGTCCTCCGGGCGAATCTCCTTGGGTTCTTCGTCTTCATCTACTGGTGTAGGGCCTCCCATAAATATTCCGATCTTCTTGATCAGATCGTCATTCTTCTCCACCAATACTTCAATTTCTTCTTCATAATCTTCTCATGTAGCCTTGAGTTCTTCCTCCGGTTCCTTGATTCTTGTCCTTGCCTTCTTCAGGTCTATCATGTCGACGCACATCTGGTTCTCCTGTCGTCGAATGTGCTGGTTTAATTCCTGGATAGAAGCTGCAATTGATCTATCCTTTTTGATGTTGATCATCTCCCAGTGTTCATCTCGGCGCCCACAAATCTGGTAGATAGTATCCTTGAGATCATTGCGGTAGACTTCTCCAATGCGTCCCATGGCGATGTGAGCTTCCATGCTCTTTCCTAGACTCCAAGTTGGTGCATCAAAAGAAAACTCTATGGGCTCAGTGACTGGCATGAACGTCCTTCCTGGAACTTGAACTTGAATCATCCAGCGCTCTTCTTCAGGTAAAGTGGCGTTGTAGGTTCCGGTGAAGCTTGGTACTCCTATGTTCAGGTATCTAGTGACTTCCTTCAAGAGACGTCCAAAGGGTGTATCTTCATCCGGTTGCGTGAACTTGTTCCTTGCATCCGCCATCCTAAAGAGTGGAAAAGTTGAGAGGTCAGAAGAGAAGAGAGTGAATAGTGATCTAGGTCTTTAGCTTAGTGGTCGTGTCCTACAGTCAGCGTGTGCTCTGATACCATCTCTGTAGCGACCAGACCTCAAACGGTCTGATCTCTGTGCTTAGGTGTCATCCCTAGATCAGTAATGCTGACACCCCACAGTACTTGAAGGATTTATAACAGAGTAGCAATCACACACTTATTACATCAAGTGTCTCAACAGAGAACTTATTACAATAAATATGGCTTAAGGCCATCTAATAATGATAACAGCGGAAGGCTTGGAAGATAAGTCAGTCCATCAACTCCAACGGCATCACTGAGTATAGAACCACGACCTAAAAACTCCTTAATCGCCGTCTGAAAAGTCTGCAACATTAACGTTCCAGCCCGAAACGGGTCAGCACATGGAATATGCTGGCAAGGTAACACATAGAGAGTAATGGAATGAAACAGCTATACTATATGCATATTTGGCTGGTGGAAAGCTCTATGGTTACAGTTTTGCGTAAAGCCAATTTTTCCCTACTGCAAAGGAATAAATTTTATTTAACTATCATGGTAGTTGTTAAACATTGAGAATGGTTGACAGCATCCTCAATCCCAATTAAGCATCATCATTAAACAAAACCCAACAAAATTAAATTAGAGAGTAACATGTTGAGATTTACATGATAATCCAAGTACTAGATACTCAAGATGTCCATAACCGGGGACACGGCTAACCATGATTAGTTTATACACTCTGCAGAGGTTTGCGCACTTTTCCCCACAAGACTCGATCGCCTCCGTTTAGTTTCTCGCACCACATGGTGTTTGAGAAGACGGATGACTGAGACACAGTCTTTCAGAAGCGCTAGCACCTTACGATGGATAGACCATTACACCTACTTTCCCCTACATCTGCTAGTCTACCCTGTAAGAGTTCGCACGACTTAATCAACTATGCTAGAGCCCATAATAGCTTGTGACTGCACACGGAAGTTCCTAGTATGAAAAATCTCATGATCCCTTTGGGCCTGGGTGGCGGTCCATAAAGAAAAACAGGCAATCCTGGAATACCCAGGTACCTCAATCCACCCAGATGTGTGTTTAAGTTGCCACCTTAGATAAACCATTAATTAACAAACTCACATATGTCATGGATATCGCTCACCCAATCCACGTCTACTAGCATAGTCTGGCACAATAGGCAAACGTAGAAGTAACTCCCAAAGGTTTAATAATAAGCAGGTAGTAGGTACTACCTCAACTACTTCCCATCCCACAATTTAATTAGATCCTAATCATGCAATGTTTGAGGATTGATCTAATGCAATAAAACTAGGTAGTAGGAGGTATGATCAAAGTGTTACTTGCCTTGCTGATGATCCGCAAAACCTAGAGATTCGAAGTAACAGGCGGCGCACTCCGGGTATTCTATCGCAGACAAACAAACAAGCATACAATAAGTATTCATCTAATGCATGGGTAAAACTCAAATAAAAGATCTAACCAGAAGGTTCAACTTAAGAACTCTGGTTTGCAAAAAGAATCAAATCAAATGAAGCAACGAAAGTCAAACGGCAAAAGAAACAGGCTTCGTTTACTATTCTAGATCTAGGGCAATTTTTTACAGTGGCAAAAACTTGTTTAAGTGGGATAAACGAATAGAGGGTTTCGAGACGAAACTCCAGGCGCTTGAATCGCCTGATTCCGATAAACGAGCGAAAAGTTATACTAAAACGAAAATCGGATCAGGAATCGCGATCAGAAAAATCACGGATTTAATCCGAGAAAAGAAAAACGATGAACGTTCGCTAGAACGAATGAACGGACGAACGCTCGCTAATTAAATAAATCGGAAAACCCGATCTATTAAAAAACCGAAACTAAAAAAACAACAAAATCGCCGGAAAAACCGAACGGTTTTCTTAAAAAAACCGGCGTCTAAAAAAATCTACTAGCAACTCCGGCGAGATTCCGGCGGCGGCGGGGCTCCGGCGGTCGGCGGCGGCGGCGCGGGGCGGTCGGCGGCGGCGGCGGCGGTCGGCGGTGGCAGCGGCGGTGGCGGCGCGGCTCGGTGGACTGCGCCGGCGGCGGCGGCGGGGCTAGGGTTTGGGCAGCGGCTCGGTGGGCTGTGGGGGTCGGGTGCCCCGGCTTATAAAGGCCGGCCCGGAGGAGTCCGGGCCTAACACGGCCCGTAGCTCGGTTCCGTTTTTTTAAATTATTCCGCACAGAAAAACAGATAAAAGAAATACTAAACGGACTCCAAAAATCCCGAAATAATTTTCCCAGGCTTCTAAAATCAAGCCGCACAAGGTGAACATTTATTTGGGGCCTAAATGCAATTTTGAAAATGCACATTTTTCCTAAATTCAAATAAAATAGCGAAAAACTCCGAAACAAAATCTTACTTGATTTTATTAAATCCTCAATATTTCTTTATTTTGGGAAGTCATTTTATTCCCTCTCTCATATTTTTGTAATAGAAATAATTGATGATAAAATAATTAAAATCAAATGATCCTATTCTTAGAATTTGAGAAAACTCAAATATGAAAATAACGAAATCCCCAACTCTCTTCGTGGGTCCTTGAGTTGCGTAGAATTTCTAGCATCAAAACCAAAAACAAATAAATATGATATGCAATGATGATCTAATGTATAACATTCCAAATTGAAAATTTGGGATGTTACACTTTTGCTCCAAGTTTCGACCCCAGGGCTCAACATATAAATAGAGGGGCAGGGCTAGCACCAAAGACACATCAAGAAACACCAAGCCGTGTGCTGACAACCCCGTCCCCTTTAGTTTATCCTCCGTCATAGTTTTCGTAGTGCTTAGGCGAAGCCCTGCGGAGATTGTTCTTCACCAACATCGTCACCACGCCGTCGTGCTGCCGGAACTCATCTACTACTTCGCCCCTCTTGCTGGATCGAGAAGCCGAGGACGTCACCGAGCCGAACGTGTGCAGAACTCGAAGGTGTCGTGCTTTCGGTACTTGGATCGGTCGGATCGTGAAGACGTACGACTACATCAACCGCGTTGATATAATGCTTCTACGAATGGTCTACGAGGGTACGTAGACAACACTCTCCCCTCTCGTTGCTATGCATCACCATGATCCTGCGTGTGCGTAGGATTTTTTTTGAAATTACTACGTTCCCCAATAGTGGTATCAGAGCCAGGTTTTATGCATAGATGTCATATGCACGAGTAGAACACAAGTGAGTTGTGGGCGGTATAAGTCATACTGCTTACCAGCATGTCATACTTTGGTTCGGTGGTATTGTTGGATGAAGCGGCCCGGACCGACATTACACGTACGCTTACGCGAGACTAGTTCTACCGACGTGCTTTGCACACAAGTGGCTGGCGGGTGTCAGTTTCTCCAACTTTAGTTGAACCGAGTGTGGCTACGCCCGGTCCTTGCGAAGGTTAAAACAACACCAACTTGATGAACTATCGTTGTGGTTTTGTTGCATAGGTAAGAATGGTTCTTGCTAAGCCTAGTAGCAGCCACGTAAAACTTGCAACAACAAAGTAGAGGACATCTAACTTGTTTTTGCAGGGCATGTTGTGATGTGATATGGTCAAGACATGATACTAAATTTTATTGTATGAGATGATCATGTTTTGTAACCGAGTTATCGGCAACTGGCAGGAGCCATATGGTTGTCGCTTTATTGTATGCAATGCAATCACCCTGTAATGCTTTACTTTATCACTAAGCGGTAGCGATAGTCGTAGAAGCATAAGATTGGCGAGACGACAACGATGCTACAATGGAGATCAAGGTGTCGCGCCAGTGACGATGGTGATCATGACGATGCTTCAAAGATGGAGATCACAAGCACAAGATGATGATGGCCATATCATATCACTTATATTGATTGCATGTGATGTCTATCTTTTATGCATCTTATTTTGCTTTGATTGACGGTAGCATATAAGATGATCTCTCACTAAATTTCAAGATAAAAGTGTTCTCCCTAAGTATGCACCGTTGCCAAAGTTCGCCGTGCCCAGACACCACGTGATGATCGGGTGTGATAAGCTCTACGTCCATCTACAACGGGTGCAAGCCAATTTTGCACACGCAGAATACTCAGGTTAAACTTGACGAGCCTAGCATATGCAGATATGGCCTCGGAACACTGAGACCGAAAGGTCGAGCATGAATCATATAGTAGATATGATCAACATAGTGATGTTCACCATTGAAAACTACTCCATTTCACGTGATGATCGGTTATGGTTTAGTTGATTTGGATCACGTGATCACTTAGATGATTAGAGGGATGTCTATCTAAGTGGGAGTTCTTAAGTAATATGATTAAATTGAACATTAATTTATCATGACCTTAGTCCTGGTAGTATTAGCATATCTATGTTGTAGATCAATAGCTCACGTTAAGCTCCCCTGTTTTATTTTTGATATGTTCCTAGAGAAAACTAAGTTGAAAGATGTGAGTAGCAATGATGCAGATTGGATCCGTGATCTGAGGATTATCCTCATTGCTGCACAGAAGAATTATGTCCTTGATGCACCGCTAGGTGACGGACCTATTGCATGAGCATATGCAGATGTTATGAACGTTTGGCAAAGCTCGGTATGATGACTACTTGATAGTTTAGTGCATCGTTCTGAACGGCATAGAGTCAGGACTTCAAAGACGTTTTGAACGTCATGGACCATATGAGATGTTCCAGGAGTTGAAGTTAATATTTCAAGCAAATACCCAAGTTGAGCGATATGAAGTCTCCAACAAGTTCTATAGCTAAGAGATGGAGGAGAATAGCTCAAGCAGCGAGCATGTGCTCAGATTGTCTGGGTACTACAATCGCTTGAATCAAGTGGGAGTTAATCTTCCAGATAAAATAGTGATTGACAGAATTCTCTAGTCACCATCACCAATTTAGTAGAACTTCGTGATAAACTATAATATGCAAGGGATGACGTAAACAATTCCCAAGCTCTTCACGATGCTAAATCGGCGAAGGTAAAAATCAAGAAAAACATCAAGTGTTGATGGTTGACAAGACCACTAGTTTCAAGAGAAACAGCAAAGGGAAGAAGGGGAACTTCAAGAAGAACGGCAAGAAAGTTGCTGCTCATGTGAAAAACCCAAGTCTGGACCTAAGCCTGAAATTGAGTGATTCTACTGCAAAGGAACTGGTCACTGGAAGCGGAACTACCCAAGTAATTGGCAGATAAGAAGGATGGCAAAGTGAAAATAGGTATATTTGATATACATGTTATTGATGTGTACTTTACTAGTGTTTATAGCAACCCCTCAGTATTTGATACTAGTTTAGTTGCTAAGAATAGTAACTCGAAACGGGAGTTGCAGAATGAACAGAGACTAGTTCAGGGTGAAGTGACGATGTGTATTGGAAATGGTTCCAAGATTGATATGATCATCATCGCACACTCCCTATACTTTTGGGATTAGTGTTAAACCTAAAATAAATGTTATTTAGTGTTTTCGTTGAGCATGAATGTGATTGGATCATGTTTATTGCAATATGGTTATTCATGTAAGTTAGAGAATAATTGTTGTTCTGTTTACATGAATAAAACCTTCTATGGTCATACACCCAATGAAAATGGTTTGTTGGATCTCGATCGTGGTGATACACATTTTCATAATATTGAAGACAAAATATGCAAAGTTAATAATGATCTTGCAACTTATTTGTGGCACTGCCGTTTAGGTCATATTGGTGTAAAGCGCATGAAGAAAATCCATGCAGATGGGCTTTTGGAATCACTTGACTATGAATCAGTTGATGCTTGCGAACCATGCCTCATGGGCAAGATGACTAAGACTCCGTTCTCCGGAACAATGGAGCGAGCAATAGATTTGTTGGAAATCATACCTACTGATGTATGTGGTCCGATGAATATTGAGGCTCGCGGGAGGTATCATTATTTTCTGATCTCCGCAGATGATTTGAGCAGATATGAGTATATCTACTTGATGAAACACAAATCTGAAACATTTGAAAAGTTCAAAGAATTTCAGAGTGAAGTGGAGAATCATCGTAATAAGAAAATAAAAGTTTCTACGATATGATCACAGAGGTAAAATATTTGAGCTACGAGTTTGGCCTTCAGTTAAAACAATGTGAAATAGTTTCACTACTCATGCCACCTGGAACACCACAGTGTAATGGTGTGTCCGAACGTCGTAACCGTACTTTATTAGATATGGTGCGATCTATGATGTCTCTTATCGATTTACCACTATCGTTTTGGGGTTATGCATTAGAGACAGCTACATTCACGTTAAATAGGGCACCATCGAAATTCGTTGAGACGACGCCTTATGAACTGTGGTTTGGCAAGAAACCAAAGTTGTCGTTTCTTAAAGTTTGGGGCTGCGATGCTTATGTGAAAAAGCTTCAACCTGATAAGCTCGAACCCAAATCGGAGAAATGTGTCTTCATAGGATACCCAAAGGAGACTGTTGGGTACACCTTCTATCACAGATCCGAAGGCAAGACATTCGTTGCTAAGAATGGATCCTTTCTAGAGAAGGAGTTTCTCTCGAAAGAAGTGGGAGGAAAGTAGAACTTGATGAGGTAATTGTACCTACTCCCTTATTGGAAAGTAGTTCATCACAGAAATTTGTTTCTGTGACTCCTACACCAATTAGTGAGGAAGCTAATGATGATGATCATGTAACTTCAAATCAAGTTACTACCGACCCTCGTAGGTCAACCAGAGTGAGATCCGCACCAGAGTGGTACGGTAATCATGTTCTGGAGGTCATGTTAATTGACCATGACGAACCTACGAACTATGAGGAAGCGATGATGAGCCCAGATTCCACGAAATAGCTTGAGGCCATGAAATCTGAGATGAGATCCATGTATGAGAACAAAGTATGGACTTTGATTGACTTGCCCAATGATCGGCAAGCCATTGAGATTAAATGGATCTTCAAGAGGAAGATGGACGCTGATAGTAGTGTTACTATCTACAAAGCTAGACTTATCGAAAAAGGTTTTGACAAGTTCAAGGTGTTGACTGTGATGAGAGTTTCTCACTCGTATCTATGCTTAAGTCTGTCTGAATCATGTTAGCAATTGCCGCATTTTATGAAATCTGGCAAATGGATAAACAAAACTGCATTCATTAATGGATTTATTTAAGAAGAGTTGTATATGATGCAACCAGAAGGTTTTGTCAATCCTAAAGGTGCTAACAAAATATGCAAGCTCCAGTGATCCATCTATGGACTGGTGCAAGCATCTCGGAGTTGGAATATACGCTTTGATAAGTTGATCAAAGCATATAGTTTTATAGAGACTTACGGTGAAGCCTGTATTTACAAGAAAGTGAGTGGGAGCACTACAACATTTCTGATAAGTATATGTGAATGACATATTGTTGATCGAAAATAATGTAGAATTTTCTAGAAAGCATAAAGGAGTTTTTGAAAGGAGTTTTTCAAAGAAAGACCTCGGTGAAGCTGCTTACATATTGAGCATCAAGATCTATAGAGATAGATCAAGACGCTTGATAAGTTTTTTCAATGAGTACATACCTTGACAAAGATTTTGAGGTAGTTCAAAATGGAACAGTCAAAGAAGGAGTTCTTGTCTGTGTTACAAGGTGTGAAGTTGAGTAAGACTCAAAACCCTACCACGACAGAAGATAGAGAGAGAATGAAAGTCATTCCCTATGCCCCAGCCTTAGGTTCTATAAAGTATGTCATGCTGTGTACCAGACCTATTGTATACCCTACCCTGAGTTTGCTAAGGGAGTACAATAGTGATCTAGGAGTAGATCACTGGACATTGGTCGAAATTATCCTTGGTGGAATAAGGATATGTTTCTCGATTATGGAGGTGACAAAAGGTTCGTCATAAAGGGTTACGTCGATGAAAGTTTTGACATCGATCCAGATGACTCTAAGTCTCAATCTGGATACATATTGAAAGTGAGAGAAATTAGCTAGAGTAGCTCCGTGTAGAGCATTGTTGACATAGAAATTTGCAAAATACATACGGGTCTGAATGTGGCAGACCCGTTGACTAAACTTCCCTCACAAGCAAAACATGATCACACCTTAGTACTCTTTGGTATTAATCACATAGCTATGTGAACTAGATTATTGACTCTAGTAAACCCTTTGTGTGTTGGTCACATGACGATGTGAACTATGGGTGTTAATCACATGATGATGTGAACTATTGATGTTAATCACATGGCGATGTGAACTAGATTATTGACTAGTGCAAGTGGGAGACTGAAGGAAATATGCCCTAGAGGCAATAATAAAGTTATTATTTATTTCCTTATTTCATGATAAATGTTTATTACTCATGCTAGAATTGTATTAACCGGAAACATAATACATGTGTGAATACATAGACAAACAGAGTGTCACTAGTATGCCTCTACTAGACTAGCTCGTTAATAAAAGATGGTTATGTTTCCTAGCCGTAGACATGAGTTGTCATTTGATTAACGGGATCACATCATTAGGAGAATGATGTGATTGACTTGACCCATTCTGTTAGCTTAGCACAGGATCATTTAGTATGCTGCTATTGCTTTCTTCATGACTTATACATGTTCCTATGACTATGAGATTATGCAACTCCCGTTTACCGGAGGAACACTTTGTGTGCTATCAAACGTCACAACATAACTGGGTGATTATAAAGGTGCTCTACATGTGTCTCCGAAGGTACTTGTTGGGTTGGCGTATTTCGAGATTAGGATTTGTCACTCCGATTGTCGGAGAGGTATCTCTAGGCCCACTCGGCAATGCACATCACTATAAGCCTTGCAAGCATTGTAACTAATGAGTTAGTTGCGGGATGATGTATTATAGAACAAGTAAAGAGACTTGTCGGTAACGAGATTGAACTAGGTATTGAGATACTGACGATCGAATCTCGGGCAAGTAACATACCGATGACAAAGGGAACATCGTATGTTGTTATGCGGTCTGGCCGATAAAGATCTTCATAGAATATGTAGGAGCCAATATGGGCATCCAGGTCCCGCTATTGGTTATTGACCGGAGAGGTGTCTCGGTCATGTCTACATAATTCTCGAACCCGTAGGGTCCGCACGCTTAACATTCATTGACGATATAGTATTATATGAGTTATGTATGTTGGTGACCGAATGTTGTTCGGAGTCTCGGATGAGATCACGGACATGACGAGGAGCTCCGGAATGGTCCGGAGGTGAAGATTCATATATTGGATAATATGGTTTGGCCAAGGGGTCAGGCCCATGGGGCTATAAGTCAGTGCAAAAGGAGTTCTGCGGAGGCCAGGGGGCCAAACGCCGGAGACCCTGGCGTCTGGCCTTGGGCCAGACGTCGAGGCCCATGGCGTCTAGGCCAGACGCCAAGGATTGTGGCGTTTGGTCCTAGAGTCCGAGTGGAACTCTTGCCTTTCGGGCAAAACCGACTTTGAGGAGGCTTTTGCTCCAAGTTTTGACCCCAGGGCTCAACATATAAATAGAGGGGCAGGGCTAGCACCAAAGACACATCAAGAAACACCAAGCCGTGTGCCGACAACCCCGTCCCCTCTAGTTTATCCTCCGTCATAGTTTTCGTAGTGCTTAGGCGAAGCCCTGCGGAGATTGTTCCTCACCAACACCGTCACCACGCCGTCGTGCTGCCGGAACTCATCTACTACTTCGCCCCTCTTGCTGGATCAAGAAGGCGAGGACGTCACCGAGCCGAACCCGTGCAGAACTCGGAGGTGTCGTGCTTTCGGTACTTGGATCGGTCGGATCGTGAAGACGTACGACTACATCAACCGCGTTGATATAACGCTTCCACGAATGGTCTACGAGGGTACGTAGACAACACTCTCCCCTCTCTTTGCTATGCATCGCCATGATCCTGCGTGTGCGTAGGATTTCTTTTGAAATTACTACGTTCCCCAACAGTTTTCAGCAAGGTAATGTCTGCAAGCGCTGAAATTGTAAGTAACAGAGTAGTTTCATAGCAAGATAATTTGTAACGAGCAAGTAACGATAGTAATAACAAAAGTGCAGAAAGGTAGCCCAATCCTTTTGAGGCAAAGAATAGGCCAAAACGATCTCTTATAATAAGCAAAGCGTTCTTGAGGGTACATGGGAATTTCATCTAGTCACTTTCATCATGTTGGTTCGATTCGTGTTCGCTACTTTGATAATTTGATATGTGGGTGAACCGGTGCTTAGGTGTTGTTCTTACTTGAAAAAACCTCCTACTTATGATTAACCCTCTCGCAAGCATCCGCAACTACGAGACAAGTATTAAGAATAAATTCTAACCATAGCATTAAACTTTTGGATCCAATCGGTCCCTTACGGAATAGCACATAAACTAGGGTTTAAGTTGTCACTCTCGCAACCCATCATCTAATAACTACTCCACAATGCATTCCTTTAGGCCCAAATATGGTAAAGTGTCATGTAATCGACGTTCACATGACACCACTAAGGGAATCACAACATACATACTATCAAAATATCGAACACATATCAAGTTCACATGATTACTTGCAACAAGATTTCTCCCGTGACCTCAAGAACAAAAGTAACTACTCACAAATGATAATCATGCTCAAGATCAGAGGGGTATTAAATAGCATATTGGATCTGAACATATAATCTTCCACCAAATAAATCATATAGTAATCAACTACAAGATGTAATCAACACTACTAGTCACCCCCAAGTACCAATCTAAGGTTCCGGTACAAAGATTGAACACAAGAGATGAACTAGGGTTTGAGAGGAGATGGTGTTGTTGAAGATGTTGATGGAGATTTCCCTCCCCAAGATGGGAGAGTTGTTGGTGATGATGATGACGATGATTTCCCCTCAGGGAGGGAAGTTCCCCCGGCGGAATCGCTCCGCCGGAGGGCAAAAGTGCTCCTACCCAAGTTCCACCTCGAGTCGGCAAAGCTCCGTCCCGAAAGTCCTCCTCTCATTTTTTCTAGGTCAAAATGACTTATATACTAGAATATGGGCATCGGAGGTGGGCTGGGCTAAGCACAACCCACCAGGGTGCGCCTGGGGGGCCAAGCGCGCCCTGGTGTCTTGTGCTCACCAGGTGGCTCCCCTTCGGTAGTTATTTGCTCCAGTATTTCTTATTTATTCCATAAAAATTCCCCGTGAAGTTTCAGCTCATTTGGAGTTGTGCAGAATAGGTGGCCTGACGTAGCTTTTTCAGGTCCAAATTTCCAACTGCCGAAATTCTCCCTCTTTGTGTGAACCTTGCATATTATCAGAGAAAATGCATTAGAATTACTCCATAAAGAATTATTATGCATCAAACTTTATAAATAACAGTAGGTAAATATGATGCAAAATGGATGTATCAGGAGGGAAGTTTTATCTTCTTCTTTTGTGTGGCATGGGTGGGTTTCGAGGTTCCTTGAGGCCTGTACACGCACAACACGTACAAATAATCACCGGTGAGGGGGTGACTACTAACCACCTGACGCGGCCGCTCCCTTGGATTCCTATGGTGGTCTGTCGGATGGACGGCACACAACGTCAACACCTTGTCATCCCTGGCTATAAAAGCTCGGCGGCGAGCCTTCCTATCATGAAAACCCTAGCCGCCGCCTCCTCCCCTAGCTCATCACGCATGAACGCAACTATTTGGATGAACGTGTTGGCGGCCTAGAACCTCTCGTACCAAACGACGGGCACCGATGGTGCAAACTCTCTCAACGACACACAAGTTGTGGTGGGCGCTCCATCCTCCTCCGACGTCGCACATGGCGCTGGTGGCGGCTGCAGGGGATCTGGCAGTTCCCATGGGGCTGACAGCTCCAAGCACGACAGGCGTTGTTATTATGGCACCTTGGGTGCCATCGTCCCTGCTAACAACACCATCATCAGCCCCGCTGCCCCCCTTGTCTCGTTCGTCCCTATCCCCATCGAGGCCCAGCCAGAGCTAGAGCCGGAGATCGAGCCGAAGGACCCACTCTGGGTTGTGATGCAGCTCTGTGAGCTCTAAGTGGCCACATGCCACCGTGAAGAGGAGGAGGAGGAGCAACAACTCGTAGGCATTGCTTCGAGGGGGGAGATGACGACTTCGCCTACATCAACGAGTTGTCGAACTCAGAGTAGGAGGACGAGGACTAGGCGGTGACTGCGACGGAGTAGTGTAGGTAGTTGTAGCTAGCAACGTCGAGTAGCTACATTGTATATTTTGAAAATGTTGCTTAACGACATTTTAAGTCACAAAATATATGTAATGTGATGACTTTTTCCATAGTTGCTAATTACGTTTATTGTGTTTGATGAAAATTATGAACTATTTGGTTGGATTAAATGTCCCTTAAACCGAAAATAAAATCACAAGAGCAAGAAAAAGAATAAGATAAACTAACAAATATGGAGGCTGCCTGTTTAGAGAATCTGTGTTTGCGCACAGCCCGGCAACCTTCAAATCATTATGGAGTACGTTCCATATTACGAATAATGGTTCAAATTATGATGAATCTTCTATAGTTGCTCTAACAAATTTATACTGATTTTTTTTATGGAGGACATGAGAAAAGACAACGATTCTTAGAGTTACAGACC
Source organism: Triticum aestivum (assembly GCF_018294505.1). Lineage (NCBI taxonomy): Eukaryota > Viridiplantae > Streptophyta > Magnoliopsida > Poales > Poaceae > Triticum > Triticum aestivum. The sequence goes on along the minus strand of NC_057806.1, from coordinate 444,767,293 downwards.
ACCTTTGGATGCTGAGAAGTTCCTTGGTTCACATTTTCGTACGAGGCTTACCACACTTTACTAATCTACTCGACCTACACGCTATAGACTCGGCTTGATTGTGGCAAAGTTAGAGAAACTTTAATGGAGCGACCCAAACGGATGACGCATTTGTCCGTTTTTTGTCTGTTTGAGTTGGCCGTCCGCTCGGTGTCCATCCATTTTTGCATTTGGGTTGGCAATACATCCAACGCGCCGACTCATTTCATGTACGCATTCAACTTTTAAATAAAAAAGACTCGCGGCCGCTCATGCCAGTGGCCATGTCTCATGCCGGCACCATGCCAGCGCCGGTATACAATGCCGGCTTCAGAAAATACCACAGTTCATGCTGGCGCATTCACCAGTCGGCCGGCACACATGCCAGCACACAAAAAATGGTGGGACTTGAGTTCGACCACGCCCTCGCGGCTCCCGTGGTCATGCGGGCACACCTGTCGGCATACAAAAAAGATGGCCCTCGACGCAATAGATCACTCGTCGTCGAACTTGAGCATGTCAGCCTGCATCTTCTCGAACAACGGCCTCTTCCTTGGCGACAAGGCGTTGAGATCCACCTTCATGATCTCCACCCCGGTCATCATGCTTGCAAGAGCCACTTCTTTCGTCTTTGTCTTGGCGTTGGCGGCCTCGATCTCTAGCATCTTGGCTTGCTTCTCCGCCTCGAACTCGAACATCTTGGCTTGCTTCTCGGCGTCAAGATCAAGCCTCCTCCTTTGGATCTCCATGAAAGCATCCATTTGCTCCACTTTCAAACGCCGGCGCTCCTCCTCCCTTGAGTCCTTCTTATTCATCATGCCGTCCACGCTTGCGATCAAGGCCTTGCTGGCCGCATCTCGCTTGTCCTCCTTCTTGGAGTTGGTCTTCCCCCGCGACCGTGCCGGCTCGCCCTCCCCAACATCCTCCACGGCGCCCTTCCCCTCACGTGCCTTGAGTGCGGCATATTTTGCCTTGAACTTCTCTTTGTCCTTGATGACCCGATAGCAATGGGAGAGGTTGAAGCACTTGCCATTGTGTTGAACCTTGAATGCCTCCAAAGCTTGAAATGCCTACAAAATATTTCCATGCAAGCATATGGGCAAGTGATAGCAAATGAAGACGTAAAATGATGATCTTGATGGCACAAAAGAGGGCGGCTTGCTTGCTATCATACCATGTCTTGCACGCCGATGCCGCTCACGGGACGGGCCTTGACGCTCTCAAGGATGGCGCAAAACTTGTTGCACTCTTATTGGATCACCCTCCACCGCTTGGAAATGGAGACCCACCCGCGCATGCTCACAAATTGGTAAGGTGGAAACTTCTTGCGCTCATGAAACTCGCGGTGCACACGAGTCCAAAAGGTCGAATGCTTTTGCTCAGAGCCCGTCTTTGGGTCTTGTCCAATGTCTCGCCAACACTCGTAAAGAAGCTTGTCCTCGGCAGTTGTGTACGCCTTCGTGCGCTTACTCTTGCGCTTCGGCTTAGGACCGGCGGTTTGGTTGGCAAGCTCGTCCTCGAACAAAGGCTCCACTTCGATGTCGCACTCGTCCTCTTCCTCTAGCCCATAGTCCTCCGGGAACTCGTGGTCGAGGGGAAGCCGTCCAGGTCGATGCCGACCAGATCACGCATGAAGGCCGCCTGATCGGGATCATAGCCAGCGGCCAGCGTGAACGCCCCGCGGCCGTCCTGGCTTTGTGTCTCATCGGGATCGTAGCCAGCACCCGGCGCACCACCATCGAAGATGAGGTTTTGCATGTAGTCCTCGTCGACAGCGGACGGCATTTCCTCGAACAGGTTACGGGCGTCCGGGAGCCCGCCGGCCGGCGTCTGTCGCGCGCGTTTCCTCGTGTCGCCGGACGACGAGCCACCAATCACCGGGGTGGCGTTGAGGTCGATGGGCGCGGGCGTGGAAGGCGCGACCACGCTCACGTCGGGTGAGCACTTCCCGGAGAGGCAGGAGGCATGCGGGTAGACGTGAAAGCCGGGGACCGGGTTGCAAGCCGACGCGCGGGGTGAGTCGGGCATCACTATCCGAGGAAACGCCGACGAGCCGGTGCTGGCCGCGGCGACGACGGCTTGGAGGACGTTGTGCTGGCTAGGGTTTACCCCTAGCATGTAGAGCGCCTCCCTCGTTGCCGCGGCGACGCGGGCGTTGGTGAACTCCTGCTGCGCGGTGGCGGCGGCCTCATCCCTCGCGTCCGCGGCGTGCCTCCGGCCTTCCTCTTGGCCAACTCCCTTGCCCGCTGTTCGGGCGTCAGCGCCTTCTTCGGCTTGGTCGCGGCGGCGGTCTTGCGCGGGGCACGAGGCTTACCTTTTCCGGAGGGGGCGACGACACCAGACGAGGCGAGGGAGGCGAGGCCGACGGCGGCGTCGAGGTTGAGGTCGGTGGCATTTTCCATGGCTGGTTGGGGGGCAGGGGTGGGAGCGTTTTATGGGAAAATGGAGGGAAATGGTGATGGCTGCCACCGACCGGCGGGCCCGGGAAGAGGAGTAGGCACGCGCGCATCCGTCTCGTGTCCGCGCCGACGCAAATCCGGCTCAAAATTGGGCATGAAATGGGTCGCCCACGAACAAAAAACGGACGCGCCGACCCAAACCGATGCGGGCGGACGAAATGGGTCGCCCCATTGGATTTGCTCTTAGCTTCAACTAAAACTGGTAGTCATGCCATTTATTAGTACTCCATGAAGCACTCAGATAAAGTAGAAATTAAGAACTTCGTGAAGCAGACTTCATGTTGAGTGACTCGAGTCTATGGTACTCATACTAGAATATTCAGGTTGACATAGCAGTACCGCTAGCACGTGGGGTACAATGTATACTAGTAGTACGAAAACTCATGAACCGGCACCAATTATGCGGCTCTCACTATCCATTCTTGACTTCATGAACCAATGAACTCCAATCATCTCGCACATTCTATCTTTTTCTAAATAAAAAAACCAAGTTCAAAAAGCCTTAGCATTGGTCAGCCGAAATGTTGCAGATACTATATGGAGACTAACTTTTTGCAGCACCACAACAGTTCCGCACTCATCTCGGACACTAACTACACTCACCACCGCCGAATTAAACAAAAGCTTTATGGGTATGAAATGAACGAAGAGGATCCACCACTTTCCATAGTCTGTTTCAAAACGTGTCCACTGCTGCCTTGAAGAAATTGCAGCCGGTGGTTCACATGCTTGTGCATGCCCCACTATGGATGATCCACAGACTTCCCAAACAAAATATCTAGATTTTGCCAGTGCATTGGATTGCACATACTGTTCGCAGCAAAAGTAGCATATTGCATTCTCTTGCACTCACCATTGGGTTTTGACACCAGACCAGTGTGAAGGGCTCCGAATAGATTTGATGACATGCAGTTGTCTATTTTTCATATGCATTAGATTTCATGTTCAGATTCACTCAATGTAGTTGTCTATTTACTTTGGCATAAATCAGAAAAGAAAAGGAAAATGATGAATGTTTATTCGCAAACTTGTGTTCTTTTTGTGCTAAAATTGTGTTCTTTGTTTTCTATTAGCACATCCTAATTTTGATGATGGAAATCTAAAGGGTACTAGAATATCCATTTATAGATTAAGCTGTAGAAAAAAAAGGAAATTCCAACGATTTGGTATCCATACAGAAGAATAAGTGTATGTTGCCATCGAAAAGCCGTCCCATTTTTTCTGATAGTGATCGCCGCTAAGTTGAAAGTGCTTCCTAAACCTAATAGGAATAGTTATAGAAGAATCGTGCACGCATTTGACAACTTTTTTTACTTAGTTTATAACAAATTAACTTCTATAATATAATTCAAAAGCACATCACATACATTGAAGTTTATCCCAAGCGCTCGCTCTCTATCTCTCTCGTTTGTAGTTGCACCAAGACGGCGGAAGATAAACTTCCGAACAAATGACATGCAATTACCAATTTGAAACGGATCGATGAGATGTGGACAAATGGGAGCACTCCAACAGCTAGTGGAGGTGGGGAAAGGCAGCAAAATGGTTGGCTACTGCCCAATTCCACCCATTGGACTTTGTGAATTTCCATTACCCCTACCTTTTTGACTTTGGTACCTAGAAACGAGTGATCTAGGCGGCATGACATGTGCCCATAAAAGGGGGGTCCAAGGCAGCAAGCACGAACACCAAACAGAGATCCCGCATATTCCACTTCCATTGAGGTTGAGGTTGAGGGTAGCAGTCGAGGCAGTACAAGTGTTCAAGAGAAGAGAACTTAACAGCCTGGTGCGTGCAATGGGGAGCTCAGCATCCCTCTGTCTAGTTATCACCTTGTTGGCATTCTACTTCTTGGTTCCCTCCAACGCTATACCCCTCTCAAGTAAGGCTCACGTCTCTAACAAAAACTGGTCCTAAGATGTTGTATCCTTATATGATCTGATTCGTTCCATTTGGGGTGTAGGAGTGCAGAGACTGGTGCCCTTGCAACATGCCAGTGAGCAGGTGCCATGGATCGAAGGAAACACTCCTAAGCCAAAGGTATGGTAGTGTTATTTTTTTTTTGGTGGAAAAGATGTATGGTAGTGAGCTTTGTTCTAGACTTCATAGGATTTGAAGGGTGTTTACAGCAAAATCTTTGTACATGAAACTACGTTAAAAACAGTAATAATGTTCGTGTGAAAATGTAAATTTTAAGATATTTTTACATGACATATTGTGGAACAGAGATAGTAACTTCTATGTTCTTGTTGTTGAACAAGTGATCGTTTCTCAAGTTGGTTTGGCACCTATAGAGATTCTGTGAATTGTTTCGGTTACTTCCTGTAGCGTTTATCAAAGTGTGGAGAGTGCAACTTGGTTGTTCATGCTTCATGGAATAGCTTTTTTTTTGGAAAAGGAGGAAGCTTCATGGGATAGCTAGATTTGTTAGTTCTTTGGGATTCATGTGGTTCGGCGTACTCAGCTATCGAAAGTTTGATTATGGTGATACAGCGTACTCAGCTATCAAAAGTTTGATTATACGCGTAAAAAAAGTTTGATTATAGTGATACACTGACACTATCTCCGTTTGAAATATATTTCAGATGGACATGGGTAGAGTGATCCTAGAAGATGACGCGGTGAATGTCAGTGCAAGGATGGCTCTGGAGACGCAGGACTACGCGCCCTCGGGCCCGAACAACCACCACAAGCCACCGGGTTGGAACTAAGCTAGCGCATCCCGGGTCACAACTTTCATAAAGTTATATCGGTGGTTTCATTTAGTTAACCAGCCGTGTTGTGCTGATCTATTGTGTGATGTGATGCTCACGATCTTAATTTACACTAGGATATGCTTGAAAGATGCCAACTTATTTTACCATTGTAAGAGTCATGTTAATTGAAATATGACGATATTAATAAAAGTTGGGCGTGGCTCAACCATGACCATTCTATCGATAAACCTATCGAGCGAACAGTTCTTCTCCCTAGTGCTTTCTTCCACCCAACGTTGTCTCCCCTACTGTGCATTGGGCTGCCAATAGCTTGTTGTTCATCCATCGATATGTTGTTGTCATTGACTTCTCTTATGCACTAACCATCGCTGCGCCCACCACTGATGCCACCTTCTCATCCACCCCTAGCAGCAGTTTCCTGCGGGTGTCAATTTTAGTCGTCGGTCGATGGTACATATCTCATGCCTTTTCTTCCTCTTCTTCACGCCCCCCTCACTTGAGTTGTATGTCTCCGTCCGCCCTACAATCATACGTCATTGAATCTCTCGCTTATTAAAACCAACTGGTGAATATTTATACATAGATTTCTTGATATTAAAGGATTAGTGAACAAAACCAGAACTTGATGACAAAGATTAGTAAAAAAATGTTGATTGCAACGAGCTCAAAACTGTAACAAAAACGCACACTAGTGGCCAATAAAACCGCAACCTAGTTTGTTTAAGTAGCAAACTGCATCAAGGTTTGGAGTGCCTATTTGCTGCCTTAAAGCGGCAAATACGACAGCAACTGCCCCAAGAGACCTCATAACGGGGTGGCGACTTAAGCAATCTATTATCACATTCTATGCAAAAATCCAAAAAATATATTTCCAGGTAATATATTTTAAAATACTTCTAAAATTCAGTTTAAATAATGGTGACATATTTAAAAAGAAATATATTCATGTACCCAAACAAAAAAAGTTCACTGCATATTTAAAAAATATTACTGCAAACAAAAATAACTATTCATGTGTTTTAAAATCACATGTTACAAAATTGTCTTCGTATATGTGGGAATATATGCTCGTATGATCTTAAAAGCGTCATGTATTTCAAGAAATAAAAAGGTAACAAAAGGTGAAAACAATAAGCAAAAATGCTATATCCTAGTATGTGAGCACAACTAACATCACTCTAAGTCAGATAAAATATGACGTTGAATACAACATGGTTGTTAATGGCTTTTCTTGGATTCTTGTTTGCTTCTTTTTGGTTTTGTTTGCTTAATAATCCAACTAAAATTTTGCCAGATCTAAAATGGTGAGACAGACAACTCAAAAAAGTATTTTGCGGCAAGGAGCGCTCAAAAACATTTTTAATGAAATTACTTATTAGCCAAAAGCAATTAAACTGTTTATTTGATAAAATAATATTTTTGAAATTTATAGAACAAAGGCAATATTTTCCAAAACAAAATTTTAATAGCAAAATAGATTTAGTATGATTCTCTATTTCTAAATAGTTGCAACTCACTATCTAATTTTCATCTTCATAAAACTATGCCACATCACCAAGTCAGGCATGTAGTCATAAGTTGATTTTTCTAAAAAAAAGTCATAAGTTGCTTTATTGCATTAATTTATTCATCCAAAACATGCCACCTTTTCAACTCATGCATGCCTTTTTTTAAGGGAACCAAGTCATGCAAAATAATTTTACATTAGTTTTTGTTTATTTAGCATCCATTTATGAATTTTTAACAAGATTCCCGCAGCAACATGTCTTCATGCGGCAATGGCATATCATCAAGTCATGCATGTAGCCACAAGTTACTTTTTTGCATCAATTTATTCATGCAAAACACCCCACATTATCAACTCATGCATGCCATTTTTAAGGAGGGCCAGGTCATGCAAAATACTCTTACAATTGTTGTTTTTATTTAGCATTCATGTATGCATTTTTAACAAGATTCTCACATCAATCTAAATATTTCCAACCCACTATCTAATTTTTCTCTTCAATGCAGCCATGCTATGTCACCAAGTCATGCATGTAGTCACAAGTTACTTTCTGCAAGGTATTCACCCAAAACATGCCACCTTAGAGCATCTCTAGCAAACCCCGTAAAAGTCGGACCCGAAAAACGCGTTTATAGTTCGTTGCAGATCAAAATTGCGAGGGGAATTTGTGTGCTGCAGATCAGACCCCGTATATGAAACTGTAAAATTTAAAAAAAACATTCGCGGCAGAAACTTGCAACGACATTCATCATACATAGTTGATCATCATACTCGTCGAGCTCGCGGCCAGTGGCGGAGCCAGGATTTCCGACATGGATATGCATGGTGAATTTATTTTTTTTGCTTCACAACAACATAAGAAATAAAAAAAGTTCATGATAACAATGTTGATCTTGAACTTGGTTTTCGACGTCGATAGATAGCAATGTTGGTGTTGATGTCGAACTTATCTTCGGCGCCATTGAATAAGCAGCTCTGTCCCACAAACGCTTCCAATCACCGCTATTGTTCTTCATTTTTCACACCTATAAAAAAGTGTTGCACAGTGATGGTGGCAATGGTGGGCAGTCTTACAGATTTGAATGTTCATAATTCAGAAACTAAGAAGCTTGAAATTCATCTTGTTTTTCTTGAACTTCTTCACAAATTTATAGCCAGACAATACAAACCGAACTAAAAATTTACTCAAAATCAGGGAATGAAGATAATCCTTTATTCTTAGCTAACAATTCAGACAAATCAAGAATAAACACTCAGGCCTTCTTTGGTTCATAGGATAGGAATTTTATAGGAATAGAAAAATCATAGGAAGTGAAATGACATGCATGTCAATTCCTATAGAGAAAGAGATGTCATTTGATGCATATGATAGGATTTTTTTTCATTAAGTCTAGGCTAATGTTTTTTTTTCAGAACGTGAAGGATTGATTCCTATCCTACATAGAAATAGGAATCCATTCCTACAAACTAAAGGGCTTCAAAGGAATCTTTTCTTTGCAAATCCTATCCTATAAAATTTCTACAAAAATCCTACAAACCAAAGAAAGCCTCACTGTCTCGCAAAAACCAGCCTGACGATGCGAGAACTGCTCACGCCGCCGTCGTTGCCGACTTTCTTGCTAGATGGCAGATGTGCGTGCGCCGTTGCGACCCTGCAGCCTGTAGGGGAAGCCGCGAACATGCGGGAACGAGATCGATTGGCGGCGGCTTCCGATGGCCGATGTGCTCATGCGGATGCGGCGCAGTGATGTGCTCCAGTTCCTCGATGCGGCGCAACGGGCGGTTGAATCAGCGAAATCGTCGAGTCGAAGGCTCCTAGGCACGATGTCCCCTCGGCTTCATCAAATTGGGCAGCATTCTGCCTCGAAAGACACGGCCAGTAGCACTACCTAGGAATGAGTAGAACCCAATATAGGCCCAAGTGGGTCTGAATCGTTATTCTCTTCATTTCTTTTCTCCTGTACGTACAACTACAGTGCCATATGTTATATGAACGCGCGCATATAGGAGCTTATATATTGAATTGTTTTTGCAAAAAATGTTGAGTATGCATTGCAAACCCTTGCATTAGCCTAGCTCCGCTCCTGCTCGCGGTGTTCGAACGCCAGCGGCGGCTGGCTTCCATAGTTTACCAATTCCACACACCCCGCTTGCGTGCGGCGTCAGAGATGCGGCAGCGACGGCGCTCCGTGTCACCCCCACCACTTTTGTAGCCGTCCATGGGTCGGGAAAGGTCGCTAGGGCTTTTTTACGCTCACATGGGGGTTTAGTCAGGTTTGGGCCTTCATGATGAAGTAATACCCTACGTCCTACTTGTTGTTTGTTTATTAATAGTGGGTATACCTCGTGCGAGGTATTACAGAGAGATGTATGATTCTACGGAGAGTTGTTTCTATATGAGTAGATGGGTGAAAAAGAACAAAACTGGCCCTTATATGAAACTTCAACACAAAATGACCCCAATCTGAAAATATTTCACGAAATGGTCCTCTTTTGCATGACGCCCACGGCTAGGGCGTCATGCTAAAAAGCATGACGCCCCGGGCTAGGGCGCCATGGTAGGGACATGTAGCATGACACACCGTCCTAAAGCTCCATGCCAAATAGCACGACGCCCTAACCCGGCGTCATGCAAAAGATGTCATTTCGTGAAATATTTTTAGATTAAGACCATTTTGTATTGAAGTTTCAGATAAAGACCATTTTTATACATTTGCACAGTAGATGGGAACGAGAGCCTCCTAGCCTCCCCTTATATCACTACAATATCTAAGCTCCCTAGAATGTAAGCGCTGTGAGCGCTCCAGGCTGGGAAGGTCAAGTTACCACGTCTTTATTTTTTTAGGAAAACCATTTAATTTTTGCCTCACTAGAATGTAAGTGTTGTGAGCGCTCCTGCATGGGAGGGTTAAATTACCACGTCTTTTTTTTTAGGAAAATCACTTAATTTTTCTTAGGAGAACCTTGGTCTTTTAGTGGGTGAACATGTATTATTTACTATACTATCCATCCAACTATGTTTGTCCAGCATTTTGATGAAAAAATAATGTTTATCCAACATTTAATGGGTTACGTGTCAGTTACTCTCTCTACTAAAACTATGATATTTATTTTAGATCGGAGGGACTATTTTTTTGCGAGAAAAAAAGTTACGAGTCGCTCATGTACATCTGGTACACGAGGGAAATTAATGATGCGGCCAATTATATCCACGCGTGTCAAAATGATGTACCATCGCACAGCCACACGAGCACCGCCAACTTGGCCATCACCGCCTTCTCCGAGTCACACGGTTGTGCAGATGTCGTCAGTCCACCACCACACGGCATGCCCCGTCCTTCTATTCATCTTTCACCCCTTCTCTCATGGCAGTACACCCGAGCCATAACCACCTCCTTCACACCTCACGGTTGCACGGGCACCCGGCCCATCACGGGCTCCTCCGCATCACATGGTTGCATGGACGCCGCAAGTATATCATCGCGCCACCCGCCCCGCCCATCTCTCCAGTTTTCTTCCCTTCTCTTGTGGTGGTGCGCCCGACCCATCACCGTCTCCTCTGCACCACACGGTTGCATGGGCACACGAACCACACCACCTCCTCCACACCACAAGTTTGCATGGGCTTTACCTATCCACCACCGCCCACCACACCCCAACACTACTAGGAAAAATCCTATACACAGAATCTTAGCAGCAGAGCGGGTGTGGAAAACCCGCTACTGACAAGTGCTTAGCAGTAGCGCGCTCGGCGTAACCCGAGCTGCTACAAATATGGACCGACAGTGCCCACCCAACTCCATTTAGCAGCAGCGCGGTGCCGCGAGTCGCGCTACTGCTATAGTTGTAGCAGTAGCGCGGTTTTTCTGAGGTCGCTGCTGCTAATTTTCAAATCTGGCACACTTTTGGTCCCGGTTAGCAGTAGCGCTTGTACCTAAAGCGCGCTGAGCGCGCTGCTGCTACTTTCTTAGCAGCAGCGCGGTTTACGTCCCACGCTACTGCTAACCCGCACCCACCACCTTTTCCCCACCCACCCTCCCCCTCCCCCTCCCCCTCCCCCTCCTCTCCCTTTCCCCTACCTCTCCCACTCTCACTCTTCTTCTTCCTCAATACTTCTCCCCCATTACTCTCCCTTTTCTACCTACCTTTCTCTCTCTTCATTACTCCTACCTAACTATGCAACCTCCATTAATGCATATCCTTTCTCTTTTTCCTTCCCCCTTCACTAGTTGAAGTCGTCTCCTCCCAAATTAGGTAGCTAGGTAGATGTAGTATTTAGGTAAGTGACCTATTTGCCCCCTAACTAGATCTATCTTTGTCAAGAAGAGCTTTGTGCACTTTTGATCTCCCTACATCATCATCTCCACCGTGTGCTCGATCTCGAGATATATGTGATTAAAATTTCATGCTTTTGCAAAATGGAAATATGTTTATGTGTGTGTGTGTGATATGTTTATGGAAATTGTGTGTGTGGCATGAGTTGATGCCAAATTGTGCTTTTGAGTTGCCTATGTTTTGCCAAAATGTCGATTTATTTCTGATTCAGCGAATTCCGGGCAAACTCTAGATCTATATATGTCCTATTTTTAAGGAAGGTCATGCCGATTTTTTGTATGACTTTGATGCATGCACGCATTTTTATAATCAATTTATTTATTATATTACCATGCAGAGTTGACGATGGTCAGTGGAACGATGGTGGACAGGTGGTTGCGGTCGGCGGTGCAGGACATGAAAGAAAATAACCGGACAGAGGTTTTATATCTGTGTCAAAAATGCAAAGGAATAGTTTGGCTCGACCCCCATGACGATGGTCGTGTCGAAGCACCCCTACTCATGACTGGTTTCATGGATGGCTATACTCGGTGGATAATTGAAGATGAGGATGACGATGTTGAGGATGCCGATGGGGCGGGTAATGATGACACGGGGCAAGACGAAGAGATGATCGATAATGGCGACGGGGAAGAGGCCGGACATGGCGGCGGAGAAGGGGCCGGACATGGCGGCGGAGAAGGGGCCGGGCATGGCGGCGGAGAGAACGACATGGACTCCATGCAACAGAGTTCGTCGGTACTAAGTTCAATCGTGCGGGACCCTCATGTTCAAGCATTGCTTCGCAAGGAGACGAGTACTGAGAGAGATGCTTCCAGAGAGGAGGCTAAGCTGGAGCAACTGGCGGTAGACTCGAACACTCCATTGTATGATGGTTGCAATCCTGAGGTGACCCGCTTGAGTTTCACGCTCCAACTCTTGAAGATGAAGGCTAAAAACAAATGGACCGACACTAGCCTTGATGAGCATCTCAAGTACCTAAAGGATGTTCTTCCCGCGGGTAATCTATGTCCTAGTAGTGTTGATGAGGCCAAGAAGATCGTGTGCCCTCTTGATCTGCCACACGTGAGATACCATGCATGCATCAACGATTGCATAATTTATCGGAAGGAGCACGCGGAAAAAACAAGTTGTCCGGTGTGCAATGCTTCTCGATACAAGAAGGCCAGGAAGAAATGTCCCCAGAAAGTGGTATGGTACTTACCGTTCACTCCCCGTCTCCAGAGGTATTTTGTAGATCCCAAGGAAGCAAAGCTAATGCGCTGGCACGCGGAGAGGAAGAAGCCCGACGATGGAGATGGTCCGAAGCTGAGGCACGTCAAGGATGGAAGCCAGTGGAGAGCGTTGAACAGTTTCTATCGGTATTTTGAATGTGATGCAAGGAAAATCGTGCTCGGCGCATGTACCGATGGCATGAACCCGTTTGGCAACCAGAACACCAACATAGCACATGGCCCGTGTTTGTATGGATGTACAACCTCCCCCTGGTTGTGCATGAAATCGAAGTACATTCACATGAGCATGCTTATTCAAGGGCCGAAACAACTAGGAAATAATATTAATTTGTATCTGGGGCTACTTCAAGAGGAGTTAGACACGTTATGGAAAACACCGGCCAAGACATGAGACGCCAGCAAAGGCGAGTATTTCAACATGAGAGCCGCGCTGATCACGACAGTGCAGGACTATCTCGGTTACGGATATGTGGCAGGCCAGGTGTGCCATGGATATTGCGGATGCACGCGGTGCATGGATGATACGACGTCTCAGCAGCTAACGTCAAGGAAAGATGGAGGGTCTGGGAAAATCGTGTACATGGGGCATCGAAGATGGCTCGAACAGGACGACCCATGGAGAAACCGTGGAGATCTATTCAATGGTCACGCTGAGCATCGAGGACCTCCACGTAAGCGGAGCGGTGCCGAAATCGATGAGCTGTTGAAAAACTGGAAGGAGTGCCCCATGCCGGGAAAGACGATGAGAAAGGCGCCGGAGCCGCTACTGAAGGTATGGAAGACGAGGTCTGTGTTCTGGGACTTGGAGTACTGGCACAAACTCGATACACCTCATTGCCTTGATCAAATGCATATCTGTAAGAATGTCCTTGAGAGCTTGCTCGCAACACTGATGAACATGCCGGATAAGACCAATGATGGGTCGAAGGCAAGAAAAGACTTGCAAGATTTGAAAATCAGGAAAGATCTGCACATGCCGCCCCGTAAAATGTCAGACGAGACAGAGATGGAGACAGAGGCACGGGAGAAGAAGGGCAAGAAAATAAAGAAAGAGGTTTATTGCCCCCCATTCTTGCTTCACCTTAAGTCAGGCTGAGATTCATCAATTCTTTAAGTGCCTTACCGGAGTCAAAGTTAGTTCCAGTTACTGTGGCAAGATAAACAGATATCTAGACACGGACAAGAAAAGGTTCAGCGGGATGAAGTCTTATGACTGTCATGTGATGATGATGCAGATACTACCTGTTGCCCTTAGAGGGATAATGGACAAGCACGTCCGTGACATGCTTATTGGTCTATGCAACTTTTTCGACGTCATCTCTCGAAAGTCGATCAGTGTGAAGCAGCTCCGAAGGCTACGGGAAGAGATCATTGTGATACTGAATGAGCTTGAGATGTACTTCCTGCCCGCGTTCTTTGACGTGATGGTGCATCTGTGTGTCCATATTGTGGATGACATAATAGACCTGGGGCCGTCATTCCTGCACAACATGATGCCGTTTGAGAGGATGAATGGGATCATCAAAGGATTCGTTCGTAACATGTCCCGTCCGGATGGAAGCATCGTCCAGGGCTATGTGACACAAGAGTGCATCTCTTTCTGTGAGAATTTTCTATATGGCGCAGACTAGCCGCCTGGTGTTAGTGTTGGTTTGCCCATTAACAAGCACGATGGGAGGCTCGAAGGAGAAGGTCACTGCAACGGTCGCAGGGAACTGCACGTGGCATACTCAGATCAACGCAGCGACTTTGACAGAGCAAACTTGGTAGTGCTACAACACCTAGACGAGGTAGATCCTTTCGTGGCACTGCACAAAGAAATTATCGCAAAGAAGTATCGTGACTGGGGGGTATGCAGGACGGACGCCGAAGTTACTAGAGAGCACAACTCCACTTTCCTACATTGGTTCAAAGAGCATATTATTGCTAATCCCCTGGAGGAGGGCTCTAAGGACGGATTGCTCCTATACGCCTTAGCACATGGCCCCTCGCCCAACCTCGTAACCTATCAGGCATATGATATCAACGGATACACGTTCTACACGGAGGCCAAAGATATGGACAGTGATGATCAGAACTCAGGGGTGACGATGGAATGCATGACCGGCAGTGACAACGGCGCAACTGAACGATTTTATGGAAGGGTCGAGGAGATCTGGGAGCTTGACTACTCTGGACTGCATAACACGACGATGTTCCGTGTCAGATGGGCTAAGAATGTCGAAAGAGAAAACCGGATTTTCACTACCATGACTATACCCGACGCCAAGAGCGCTACCGTGAACACTATCGCCAAAAACGAGCCATGGGTACACGCTAAGCACGTGACACAATGCTTCTTCATAACCGACCCATGCAATCCCAGTCGTGTTGTCGTGAGGAGAGGCAAAAGGAACATCATTGGAATGGATGGAGTCGCCAACGAGGAAGACTATGATCAGTACGGCAACCCAATGAGGGAAGATGATGATGATGATGAAGGATACGTCAAAAGAAGAATCAATACTACATTACCTAAGAAAAATCATACTCCATGGAAAAGGCAAAGTCACAATGAGGGGCTCAATTATTCTTCGATGAACAAGAAGGGAGAGAAGTTGACTCAAAAACGAAAACGTCAGCGTTGAGAAATATATGTTCCTATTTTGTATGTTATCGGTCAAATGATGTAACATATATATATATACATATGTTCCTATTTTGTGTACATATTTAACCGTCAAATGATGCAATATATATCGTCTTCCCTTCGTTCACTGCTCTCGGGAAATAAAAGTGGGAGAAAATAAAGGAAAAGGAAAAGAAAAACTGGCAGCAGTGATTTCCTTATAAAACAGCAACAGTTAAGCTAGCAGTAGCGATTTCCTTATAAAACTGCTACATCTAGTTAAGATAGTAGCAGCGCGTTTTATCTAAACCGCTACAGCTAGTGAAGGTAGTAGCAGAGCGTTTTGTCTAAACGCACTACTACTACGTCCACTTAACCCAAAATTCTCACTCTCCCTGCTTCATCTCGCCTCTTTTCCCCCCAAATCCCCACTCTCTCTCCCGTCGCACCGCCGCGCCCCGTCGCACCACCACGCCTCGGCGCTCGCCCCCGACCCAGCCCTCGCCCCCGACCCCGGCGCTAGGCCCGAGCTGGCGCTCGCCCCTGATACGTCTCCGTCGTATCTATAATTTTTGATTGTTCCATGCCAATATTATTCAACTTTCATATATTTTTTGGCAACTTTTTATATTATTTTTGGGACTAACATATTGATCCAGTGCCCAGTGCCAGTTCCTATCTGTTGCATGTTTTTGGTTTCGCAGAATATCCATATCAAACGGAGTCCAAACGGGATAAAAATGGACGGAGCTTAATTTTGGAAAATATGGAAAATTTGGAAGGAAAATCAACGCGAACCAGTGCCCGAGGTGGTCACGAGGCAGGGGGGCGCACCTGCCCCCTGGGCGTGCCCCCTACCCTCGTGAGCCCACTGTAAAGCGGTTGACGCTCTTCTTTTGCTGCAAGAAAGCTAATATTCGGAAAAAAATCACGGCGAAGGTTTCACGCCAATCGGAGTTACGGATCTTCATATATATACGAAACGGTGAAACAGAGCCAGGGTAGAACACAGAACCAGAGAGAGACAGAGAGATAGATCCAATCTCGGAGGGGCTCTCGCCCCTCCCACGCCATGGGAGCCAAGGACCAGAGGGGAAACCCTTCTCCCATCTAGGGAGGAGGTCAAGGAAGAAGAAGAAGGAGGGGGGCTCTCCCCCCCCCCCCCGCTTCCAATGGTGCCGGAGTGCCACCGGGGGCCATCATCATCACCGCCATCTTCACCAACAACTTCACCACCATCATCACCAACTCTTCCCCCCTCTATGCAGCGGTGTAACCTCTCTCTTACCCACTGTAATCTCTACTTAAACATGATGCTCAATGCTATATATTATTTCCCAATGATGTATGGCTATCCTATGATGTTTGAGTAGATCTGTTTTGTCCTAATGGCTATTTGATGATCGTGATTGGTTTGAGTTGTATGTTTTATTATTGGTGTTGTCCTATGGTGCTCTCTGTGTCGCGCAAGCATGAGGGATTCCCGCTGTAGGGTTTGCAATATGCTTATGATTTGCTTATGGTGGGTGGCGTGAGTGACAGAAGCACAGACCCGAGTAAGTAGGTTGTTTGCGTATGGGATAAAGGGGACTTGATACTTTAATGCTATGGTTGGGTTTTACCTTAATGAATCTTTAGTAGTTGCGGATGCTTGCTAGAGTTCCAATCATAAGTGCATATGATCCAAGTAGATAAAGTATGTTAGCTTATGCCTCTCCCTCAAATAAAATTGCAATAATGATTACCGGTCTAGTTATCGATTGCCTAGGGATAAATAACTTTCTTGTTGACAAAAGCTCTCTACTAAAACTAATTTAGTTGTGTCTTTATCTAAACAGCCCCTAGCTTTTATTTTTGTGTTCTTTACTTTCTTGCAAGCTTACTAAAAAAACACCTACAAAGTACTTCTAGTTTCATACTTGTTCTAGGTAAAGCGAACATCAAGCGTGCATAGAGTTGTATCGGTGGTCGATAGAACTTGAGGGATTATTTGTTCTACCTTTAGCTCCTCGTTGGGTTCGACACTCTTACTTATCGAAAGAGGCTACAATTGATCCCCTATACTTGTGGGTTATCAGCCCCCGACCCCGGCGCGCTCGCCCCCAACCCGTCGGCCCTCGCCTCCCTCCTCTGCTTCCTCCCCTCCCAACCTCGGCCGTCGTCGGGCATGCCTCCTCGCCCCTGCACCCTCTGTAAACCCCCCTCTCTCTCTGCTAGCTAGGGTTCTTCGGTTAATTTACTTAGGTTTAGTTAGGGCAGTAGGTTAATTAGGTTATCTATTTAGTTATGAATTTAGCAATTGTCCAAATCAACATCCCTTGTTAAAGCAAATTTAGGTAGGCTAAATTTATATGCAAATTTGAACTGGACATGTGATACGTGGATATGTCAGGTTTTGGACATGTCATGTTTGGAATTTGAACATGTCATTTGGACATGTGATGTTTTGGTTCAATTTTGGTAAATGATCCGAGTGGCCTATGTTACGCCGGAATGTTGATTCATTTTCGTTCCGGTGAATTTCAGGTGCTCGATATGTCCATTTTTTAGCAAAGGTCATGCCGAAATTTGCCGTGAATAAAGGCATTATTTGTGCTACATAGTTGGCATATCGAGTGCTGGCACATAGATTTCTTTTTATGTCATTTCTCATTTACTCATACTTTTAGAAATAAACAAGGACATTTAATCATAGGAAACATGTCGAACAACGAAGAAACTGGGCCTTCTGACCAAGATGCAGACGAGATGGATTATGAGGGTGAACAAGAGTACCTCGACTATTTGACTGCTAAGCAAGGTTTGCAGGTCGGCCTTGATGATGGTACTGACGCCGACATCGACACCGATGGCGCCGACGCCGATGACGGCGCCGAGACCGGCGGGGAAGGTACCGGCGCCGATGCCGCTACCGAAAAGAGGAAGCATAAGAAGCAGAGGGTACAAAAACCTAACAAACTAGGAATTGGACGACTTGTGATCACAAAGATGGCACCTGGCAAGTTTGAGCCATTAGAGCCGGAAGAACCTCGCAAGTGCTATGGGAACCAATTAGGATGCATCCTACGGGAATGCGCGAGCATCAACGACGATGACTTAAGGAGTAAAGAATATTTGACGCAGTTGCTCCTAACGAAGTTGCACAAGAGATTCAAGTTCCCCGACCAGGATGATAACATAGAACAACCATGGGATGATCCGAAGATGAAAAAGATTAACAATCATGCCATGGGCATGTTTAGCAATGATTTGGCCTCCTGGAAAGGGAGGGTGAAACGAGCTATTGAGGCTGAGGAACCCCTCTCCAAGATTCTGGAGGAAAATCCGACACTTACGGAAGAGGAGTTCGAAAAGTTTAAGGACACTTGCGCTACCGAGGCAGCCAAGGCTAAGGCTGCGAAATTCAAGAGCCTTCAGCAAAGGAACACGGGGAAGCATCGCCTCGGAAGCCGTGGCTACCTCGGTAAAAGGCCCATATGGGATAAGGAGGGCGCGGAACGTGAAGCCGCGGGTCTCCCAGACCCCTTCGCGAAGTTCACCAACCCCTTGGAGCGTGACTTCATTAGGGCCTGCTACAAGTGGGACAAGGAGAAAAAGGTTTTTACACGGACCAGATCACGAGGAAATTGATTAGACTACTGGAGAAGCATCACCAGCTTGCAGTCAAAAGCCCTACTTCTCTGACGAGGCCCAAGTGGGACACCCCTCTCAACCGGGCCTTGAACGAACTTAAGGGACTCCCTTTGGGCCAGCGGCCGCAATATGGTCGTGTGCACGGCGCTGGAGACGGCGCCACGTGGAAGGTGTTTTACAACGAGTGCTCGGAGGCCAAGAAGCAGAAAAAGAAGTTTAGTCAGGCGGACATCAACGCAAAGGTGAAGCTTGTGGTCAAGAAAAAAGCAGCTGAGGACGCGGAAAAAACAGCCGAGGAGAAAAATGAGTGGCTACAGCAGGCAGTCAATGCAGCTGTAACTGCCTGCAGAAATGATTTTGCTACTAACTTGGTTCCAGCTATCATCAACTGGACGAAGGAAAATCCAGACAAGACGATACATGATTTCCCGATGCCTAGTTTCGTCGGGAGCAACTCCATGAACAACAACAACACCGCACCATCACTTGCTCACGCAACCGGGCCTCCTCTCGCGGTCGCTCCCGCTCATAGCAGCCCGTCCTCAGTCTCTGGCGCGCTAGGTGGGCCTTCGTCTTTGGCTGAGCTCGACGCCATCACGGTAATTACATGTCGCACCAACACACACACACACACACACACACATATATATATATATATATATAGAATATTCCATTTTCGTTGCCTTTCGGATGTTTTACACCACAGACATATGTGTTTGCAGAGCGAAGAAACCCCGTGCACCATACTCTACTTGATCAAAGGCCAGAAGGTGGACGTGGGAAAGGGGATGATAATGAACCCCATGCAACCCACGTTCCACAACCAGCCGATCCCCGCAGGGCACTTCAGGGTTAACTTGTCTAGTGTGAAATCAGGGCATGAGCATTTGCCTCCTCCGATATATCCCATGGGAGAGGATGACGAGACCCCGCCACCGATTGGAAACAAGAAGGGTTGGGTGCTGCTATGGCCGAAGAATCTTATTCGTCTGGAGCCGGCCGAGAGCACACCAATAACCACACATCAACAAGCATGTGTGGAGACCACCACCCTGCCTACGCAATTACTAGCTCCTGTAGTGCCGAGTGAGAGCGGTGGACGACGTGATGAAGGGGGTGCAATAGTACGGCTGATGTAATCAGTCATGTAGAGCAGATGGATGATGAGACGGAGGTCGACCCTATGGGTTTCCTCAATACAAACGCGTATGACTATGACATAGATCTGATGAGTCAACCATATGACGAATCAGGCTATCAGCATGCTAATGAGGATATTGATGTTGGGGAACGTGGTAATTTCAAAAAAATTCCTCCGCACACGCAAGATCATGGTGATGCATAGCAACGAGAGGGGAGAGTGTGATCTACGTACCCTTGTAGACCGACAACGGAAGCGTTAGCACAACGCGGTTGATGTAGTCGTACGTCTTCACGGCCCGACCGATCAAGCACCGAAACTACGGCACCTCCGAGTTCTAGCACACGTTCAGCTCAATGACGATCCCCAGACTCCGATCCAGCAAAGTGTCGGGGAAGAGTTCCGTCAGCACGATGGCGTGGTGACGATCTTGATGTACTACCGTCGCAGGGCTTCGCCTAAGCACCGCTACAATATTATCGAGTACTATGGTGGAAGGGGGCACCGCACACGGTTAAGAATATGATCACACGGATCAACTTGTGTGTCTAGGGGTGCCCCTTGCCTCCGTATATAAAGGATCAAAGGGGGGGTGCGGCCGGTCAGGAGGAGGGCGCGCCAGGAGGAGTCCTACTCCCACCAGGAGTAGGATTCCCCCCTTTCCTAGTTGGAATAGGATTCGGGAGGGGGGAAAGAGGAGAGAGAGAAGGAAGGGGGGGCACCGCCCCCCTCTCCTTATCCTATTCGGACTAGGGGGGAAGGGCGCGCGGCCCAGCCCTGACCACCTCTCCTCTCTTCCACTAAAGCCCACTAAGGCCGATATACCTCCCGGGGGGTTCCGGTAACCTCCCGGTACTCCGGTAAAATCCCGATTTCACCCGGAACACTTCCGATATACAAATATAGGCTTCCAATATATCAATCTTTATGTCTCGACCATTTCGAGACTCCTCGTCATGTCCGTGATCAGATCCGGGACTCTGAACAAACTTCGGTACATCAAAATGCATAAACTCATAATATAACTGTCATCGAAACCTTAAGCGTGCGGACCCTACGGGTTCGAGAACAATGTAGACATGACCGAGACATGTCTCCGGTCAATAACCAGTAGCGGAACCTGGATGCTCATATTGTCTCCTACATATTCTACGAAGATCTTTTATCGGTCAGACCGCATAACAACATACGTTGTTCCCTTTGTCATCGGTATGTTACTTGCCTGAGATTCGATCGTCGGTATCTCAATACCTAGTTCAATCTCGTTACCGGCAAGTCTCTTTACTCGTTCCTTAATACATCATCTCACAACTAACTCATTAGTTGCAATGCTTGCAAGGCTTATGTGATGTGCATTACCGAGAGGGCCCAGAGATACCTCTCCGACAATCGGAGTGACAAATCCTAATCTCGAAATACGCCAACCCAACATGTACCTTTGGAGACACCTGTAGAGATCCTTTATAACCATCCAGTTACGTTGTGACGTTTGGTAGCACACAAAGTGTTCCTCCGGCAAACGGGAGTTGCATAATCTCATAGTCATATGAACATGTATAAGTCATGAAGAAAGCAATAGCAACATACTAAACGATCGGGTGCTAAGCTAATGGAATGGGTCATGTCAATCACATCATTCTCCTAATGATGTGATCCCGTTAATCAAATAACAACTCTTTTGTTTATGGTTAGGAAACATAACCATCTTCGATTAATGAGCTAGTCAAGTAGAGGCATACTAGTGACACTCTGTTTGTCTATGTATTCACACATGTATTATGTTTCCGGTTAATACAATTCTAGCATGAATAATAAACATTTATCATGATATAAGGAAATAAATAATAACTTTATTATTGCCTCTAGGGCATATTTCCTTCAGTCTCCCACTTGCACTAGAGTCAATAATCTAGTTCACATCGCCATGTGATTCAACACTAAGAGTTCACATCACCATGTGATTAACACCCATAGTTCACATCATCATGTGACCTATACCCAAAGGGTTTACTAGAGTCAATAATCTATTTCACATCATTTATGTGATTAACACCCAAAGAGTACTAAGGTGTGATCATGTTTTGCTTGTAACATAATTTTAGTCAACGAGTCTGTCACATACATATCCGTAAGTATTTTGCGAATTCTATGTCTACAATGCTCTGCACGGAGCTACTCTAGCTAATTGCTCCCACTTTCAATATGTATCTAGATCGAGAGTTAGAGTCATCCAGATCTGTGTCAAAACTTGCATCGACGTAACTTTTTACGACGAACCTTTTGTCACCTCCATAATCGAGAAATATTTCCTTATTCCACTAAGGATAATTTTGACCAATGTCCAGTGATCTACTCTTAGATCACTATTGTACTCCCTTGCTTAACACAGTGTAGGGTATACAATAGATCTGGTACACGGCATGGCATACTTTATAGAACCTATGGCTGAGGCATAGGGAATGACTTTCATTCTATTTCTATCTTCTGCCGTGGTCGGGCTTTGAGTCTTACTCAATTTCACACCTTGTAACACAACCAAGAACTCTTTCTTTGACTGTTCCATTTTTGAACTACTTCAAAATATTGTCAAGGTATGTACTCATTGAAAAAACTTATCAAGCGTCTTGATCTATCTCTATAGATCTTGATGCTTAATATGTAAGCAGCTTCACCGAGGTATTTCTTTGAAAAACTTCTTTGAAAACACTCCTGTATGCTTTGCAGAATAATTCTACATTATTTCTGATCAACAATATGTCATTCACATATACTTATCAGAAATGTTGTAGTGCTCCCACTCACTTTCTTGTAAATACAGGCTTCACCACAAGTCTGTATAAAACTATATGCTTTGATCATCTCATCAAAGCGCATATTCCAACTCCGAGATGCTTGCACCAGTCCATAGATGGATCGCTGGAGCTTGCACATTTTGTTAGCACCTTTAGGATTGACAAAACCTTCTGGTTGTATCATATACAACTCTTCTTTAATAAATCCATTAAGGAATGCAGTTTTGTTTATCCATTTGCCGTATTTCATAAAATGCGGCAATTGCTAACATGATTCGGACAGATTTAAGCATGGATACGAGTGAGAAACTCTCATCGTAGTCAACACCTTGAACTTGTCGAAAACCTTTTTGCGACAATTCTAGCTTTGTAGATAGTAACACTACTATCAGCGTCTGTCTTCCTCTTGAAGATCTATTTAATCTCAATGGCTCGCCGATCATTGGGCAAGTCAATCAAAGTCCATACTTTGTTCTCATACATGGATCTCATCTCAGATTTCATGGCCTCAAGCCATTTCACGGAATCTGGGCTCATCATCGCTTCCTCATAGTTCGTAGGCTCGTCATGGTCAAGTAACATGACCTCCAGAACTGGATTACCGTACCACTCTGGTGCGGATCTCACTCTGGTTTACCTACGAGGTTCGGTAGTAACTTGATCTGAAGTTATATGATCATCATCATTAGCTTCCTCACTAACCGGTCTAGTAGTCACAGGAATAGATTTCTGTGATGAACTACTTTCCAATAAGGGAGTAGGTACAGTTACCTCATCAAGTTCTACTTTCCTCCCACTCACTTCTTTCGAGAGAAACTCCTTCTCTAGAAAGGATCCATTCTCAGCAATGAATAATTTGCCTTCGGATCTGTGATAGAAGGTGTACCCAACAGTCTCCTTTGGGTATCCTATGAAGACATATTTCTCCGATTTGGGTTTGAGCTTATCAGGATGAAACTTTTTCATATAAGCATCACAACCCCAAACTTTAAGAAACGGCAACTTTGGTTTCTTGCCAAACCACAATTCAGATTGTGTCGTCTCAACGGACTTAGATGGTGCCCTTTTAAACGTGAATGTAGTTGTCTTTAATGCATAACCCCAAAACGACAGTGGTAGATCGGTAAGAGACATCATAGATCGCACCATATCTAATAAAGTACGGTTATGATGTTCGGACACACCATTATGCTGTGGTGTTCCAGGTGGCATGAGTAGTGAAACTATTTCACATTGTTTTAACTGAAGGCCAAACTCGTAGCTCAAATATTTTACCTCTGCGATCATATCGTAGAAACTTTTATTTTCTTATTACGATGATTCTCCACTTCACTCTGAAATTCTTTGAACTTTTCAAATATTTCAGACTTGTGTTTCATTAAGTAGATATACCCATATCTGCTCAAATCATCTGTCAAGGTCAGAAAATAATGATACCCGCCACGAGCCTTAACACTCATCGGATCTCATACATCAGTATGTATTATTTCCAATAAGTCAGTTGCTCGCTCAATAGTTCAGGAGAATGACGTTTTAGTCATCTTGCCCATGAGGCATGGTTCGCAAGCATCAACTGATTCGTAATCAAGTGATTCCAAAAACCCATCAGCATGGAGTTTCTTCATGCGCTTTACACCAATATGACCTAAACGGCAGTGCCACAAATAAGTTACACTATCATTATTAACTTTGCATCTTTTGGTTTCAATATTATGATTATGTGTATCACTACGATCGAGATCCAACGAACTATTTTCATTGGGTGTGTAACCATATAAGGTTTTATTCATGTAAATAGAACAACAATTTATTCTCTTACTTAAATGAATAACCGTATTACAATAAACATGATCAAATCATATTCATGCTCAACGCAAACACCAAATAACACTTATTCAGGTTCATCACTAATCCCGAAAGTATAGGGAGTGTGCGATGATGATCATATCAATCTTGGAACCACTTCCAACACACATCGTCACTTCACCCTTAACTAGTCTCTGTTTATTCTGCAACTCCCGTTTCAGAGTTACTAATCTTAGCAACTGAACTAGTATCAAATACTGAGGGGTTGCTATAAACACTAGTAAAGTACACATCAATAACATGTATATCAAATATACTTATGTTCACTTTGCCATCCTTCTTATCTGCCAATCACTTGGGGTAGTTCCGCTTCCAGTGACCAGTCCCTTTGCAGTAGAAACACTTAGTCTCAGGCTTAGGACCAGACTTGGGCTTCTTCACTTGAGCAGCAACTTGCTTGTTGTTCTTCTTGAAGTTCCCCTTCTTCCCTCTGCCCTTTTCTTGAAACTAGTGGTCTTGTCTACCATCAACACTTGATGTTTTTCTCGATTTCTACCTTCGTCAATTTCCGCATTACGAAGAGCTTGGGAATCGTTTCTGTTATCCCTTGCATATCATAGTTCATCACGAAGTTCTACTAACTTGGTGATGGTGACTAGAGAATTCTGTCAATCACTATCTTATCTGGAAGATTAACTCCCACTTGATTCAAGCGATTGTAGTACTCAGACAATCTGAGCACATGCTCACTAGTTGAGCGATTCTCCTCCATCTTTTAGCTATATAACTTGTTGGAGACTTCATATCTCTCAACTCGGGTATTTGCTTGAAATATTAACTTCAACTCCTGGAACATCTCATATGGTCCATGACGTTCAAAACGTCTTTGAAGTCCCGATTCTAAGCCATTAAGCATGGTGCACTAAACTATCAAGTAGTCATCATATTGAGCTAGCCAAACGTTCATAACGTCTGCATCTGCTCCTGCAATAGGTCTGTCACCTAGCGGTGCATCAAGGACATAATTCTTCTGTGCAGCAATGAGGATAAACCTCAGATCACGGATCCAATCCGCATCATTGCTACTAACATCTTTCAACACAATTTTCTCTAGGAACATATCAAAATAAACTTGTGAAAACAACAACGCGAGCTATTGATCTACAACATAGATATGCTAATACTACCAGGACTAAGTTCAAGATAAATTAAAGTTCAATTAATCATATTACTTAAGAACTCCCACTTAGATAGACATCCCTCTAATCCTCTAAGTGATTACGTGATCCAAATCAACTAAACCATGTCCGATCATCATGTGAGATGGAGTAGCTTCATTGGTGAACATCATTATGTTGATCATATCTACTATATGATTCACGCTCAACCTTTCGGTCTTCGTGTTCCGAGGCCATATCGCTATATGCTTGGCTCGTCAAGTATAACTTGATTATTCCGCGTGCGCAACTGTTTTGCACCCGTTGTATTTGAACGTAGAGCCTATCACACCCGATCATCACGTGGTGTCTCAGCACGAAGAACTTTCGCAACGGTGCATACTCAGGGAGAACACTTCTTGATAATTAGTGAGAGATCATCTTATAATGCTACCGTCAATCAAAGCAAGATAAGATGCATAAAAGATAAACATCACATGCAATCAATATAAGTGATATGATATGGCCATCATCATCTCGTGCTTGTGATCTCCATCTTCGAAGCACCATCGTGATCACCATCGTCACCGGCGCGACACCTTGATCTCCATCGTAGCATCGTTGTCGTCTCGCCAATCTTATGCTTCCACGACTATCGCTACCGCTTAGTGATAAAGTAAAGCATTACAGCGCGATTGCATTGCATACAATAAAGCGACAACCATATGGCTCCTGCCAGTTGCCGATAACTCGGTTACAAAACATGATCATCTCATACAATAAAATTTAGCATCATGTCTTGACCATATCACATCACAACATGCCCTGCAAAAACAAGTTAGACGTCCTCTACTTTGTTGTTGCAAGTTTTACGTGGCTGCTACGGGCTTAAGCAAGAACCAATCTTACCTACGCATCAAAACCACAATGATAGTTTGTCAAGTTGGTACTGTTTTAACCTTCGCAAGGACCGGGCGTAGCCACACTTGGTTCAACTAAAGTTGGAGAAACTGTCACCCGCTAGCCACCTTTGTGCAAAGCACGTCGGGAGAACCGGTCTCGCGTAAGCGTACGCGTAAGATCAGTCCGGGCCGCTTCGTCCAACAATACCGCCGAACCAAAGTATGACATGCTGGTAAGCAGTATGACTTATATCGCCCACAACTCACTTGTGTTCTACTCGTGCATATAACATCAACACATAAAACCTAGGCTCGGATGCCATTGTTAGGGAACGTGGTAATTTCAAAAAAATTCCTACGCACACGCAAGATCATGGTGATGCATAGCAACGAGAGGGGAGAGTGTGATCTACGTACCCTTGTAGACCGACAGCGGAAGCGTTAGCACAACGCGGTTGATGTAGTCGTACATCTTCACGGCCCGACCGATCAAGCACCGAAAGTACGGCACCTCCGAGTTCTAGCACACGTTCAGCTCGATGACGATCCCCGGACTCCGATCCAGCAAAGTGTCGGGGAAGAGTTCCGTCAGCACGATGGCGTGGTGATGATCTTGATGTACTACCGTCGCAGGGCTTCGCCTAAGCACCGGTACAATATTATCGAGTACTATGGTGGAAGGGGGCACCGCACACGGTTAAGAATATGATCACACGGATCAACTTGTGTGTCTAGGGGTGCCCCTTGCCTCCGTATATAAAGGATCAAAGGGGGGGTGCGGCCGGCCAGGAGGAGGGTGCGCCAGGAGGAGTCCTACTCCCACCGGGAGTAGGATTCCCCCCTTTCCTAGTTGGAATACGATTAGGGAGGGGGGAAAGAGGAGAGAGAGAAGGAAGGGGGGGGGGGCGCCGCCCCCCTCTCCTTGTCCTATTCGGACTAGGGGGGGAGGGCGCACGGCCCAGCCCTGGCCACCTCTCCTCTCTTCCACTAAAGCCCACTAAGGCCCATATACCTCCCGGGGGGTTCTGGTAACCTCCCGGTACTCCGGTAAAATCCCGATTTCACCCGGAACACTTCCGATATCCAAATATAGGCTTCCAATATATCAATCTTTATGTCTCGACCATTTCGAGACTCCTCGCCATGTCCGTGATCACATCCGGGACTCTGAACAAACTTCGGTACATCAAAATGCATAAACTCATAATATAACTGTCATCGAAACCTTAAGCGTGCGGACCCTACGGGTTCGAGAACAATGTAGACATGACCGAGACATGTCTCCGGTCAATAAACAATAGCGGAACCTGGATGCTCATATTGGCTCCTACATATTCTATGAAGATCTTTTATCGGTCAGACCGCATAACAACATACGTTGTTCCCTTTGTCATCGGTATGTTACTTGCCCGAGATTCGATCGTCGGTATCTCAATACCTAGTTCAATCTCGTTACCGGCAAGTCTCTTTACTCGTTCCGTAATACATCATCTCACAACTAACTCATTAGTTGCAATGCTTGCAAGGCTTATGTGATGTGCATTACCGAGAGGGCCCAGAGATACCTCTCCAACAATCGGAGTGACAAATCCTAATCTCGAAATACGCCAACCCAACATGTACCTTTGGAGACACATGTAGATCTCCTTTATAATCACCCAGTTACGTTGTGACGTTTGGTAGCACACAAAGTGTTCCTCTGGCAAACGGGAGTTGCATAATCTCATAGTCATAGGAACATGTATAAGTCATGAAGAAAGCAATAGCAACATACTAAATGATCGGGTGCTAAGCTAATGGAATGGGTCATGTCAATCACATCATTCTCCTAATGATGTGATCCCGTTAATCAAATAACAACTCTTTTGTTTATGGTTAGGAAACATAACCATCTTCGATTAACGAGCTAGTCAAGTAGAGGCATACTAGTGACACTCTGTTTGTCTATGTATTCACACATGTATTATGTTTCCGGTTAATACAATTCTAGCATGAATAATAAACATTTATCATGATATAAGGAAATAAATAATAGCTTTATTATTGCCTCTAGGGCATATTTCCTTCAATTGATGATATGCCCGGGCAGGAAGGTCGTTGGAAGGATTGCAAAAAGTCTCTCTTCATGAATTCCTCACAGGACACGCCTGAAGATGTCGCCTCAACACAGGCTCAACTATCCGGGGGTCGTACAGTGCTTAGCCCGGGAACCCTGGGGCAGGGGTTAAGGAAGGGTTTGGAAGGTGTGCCCAAGAAAAAGGAGAGGAAGAGATCGGGGAAGATAACTGCCTCCAAACAAGCCAGAGCACAAAGCAGCCAGACGATGCACTTTGAAGAGCGTGTACCCGTGAAAGGTGCGGCCATGTTCCATCTCACGAGCGAGCCGATGCTACCGCCGAAACCGCTGGAGGCACTGTCAGGGGATCTCAGAAGACTGCACGGCCATGTGTTGTCGACTGAGAAAAGCCTACTAGCCTCAAAGGATCCAGGATATCCGACATATGCAGCTCGTGTGCCTGAGGGGAAGTGCTACGTCGACACACGGCCCGCGGAGGTGTTCTTCCTGCGGTTTGACCATATCTTTGAGATGTTTCTGACAAGGCGGCTCGATTTTACAATCGTCCGCCTTTTTGCGCTACATATGAGCTTCGTCATGAAGAGTGAAGAAGTCTCGCAAATCTGTGTGGCGGATTCGTACTACATGCACGAGTCTTTCTTGAGTCTCGGCGACTTTGAGCGTGAAACTGCTAGGGAGTACCTCCAAAACTTCATGGTACAGAATAAGGACCGGGAAATTGTCCTCGTGCCTTATCATCCAAAGTAAGTCAGTTCCGGTCAACCCTTTCGTACATTTCAATCATTCCTTCTCTCTCATATGGGAAATAATTTGAGGTGTCTTTTCCCCGCAGCAACGGGCGCGCCGTCCTTATCGTTCTTTACCCGCAAGTCTCCCACGCCGTGTATTTTGACCCTTCCAGAGACTACGAGAAAAAAGACTACACCCACATAATGAATATTCTAGATGATGCTCTCCAAGGCTTCAGCATTAGAGGTGGCCACATGCAGATCAGGAAACAAAGGAACAAGAAAATGGGTTTCGCGCATAAAACTAACTTCTCCTGCATCCATGTCCCAAAACCAAGTAAGAAGGATGGATTCTACATCGTCCATCTCATGATTCAGTTCAACACGGATCACCAAAAGCTTCGCATGAAAAGCAGAAATGATGATCATATCCACAAGTGGCTAGAATCTCATGGAGAAGCGGATTATAAACTTAGAAATGACTTCTTTCGCATCCAAAGCGACATTGCGACGATCATCATGAAAGAAGTCGTCGATGAGAAGGGGATGTTCCACCACGGCCCTATATCGCGAGCTAACGTCCGAACTCGCATAGGCATGCAACGTCTAGACCTCACGACGTTCAAGAAGCTAGGGTCCATCCTCGATGATATGGAAGGATGGAACTTCTAGTGATTTTATGATGCCGATGATGATGATATGTGTCGGTTGAACTTGTATACTTTTTGTAGCGATGAAACTTTGTGATGTCCATGGTCCCTGTCGAACTTGCGTAACGCTACTTTGTTAGTTTGCGTACGATGACCTGCGTACCTCTAGTTAATTAATTTGCGTACTGTATGTTGCATCTAGTTGCTAACCCTTTCTTTTTCGGTGTTGCTCTAGTATATTTTATTGCATATATATGATTGTACATCCTCTTCATGAACATGCATCTCTAACAGGTACCTAGTTTCTTGATGGCGAGATGGAAGTGCTATATCGTGTACAAAGGGAAGGTTCCGGGGGTGTACAACGAGTGGCATGAGTGTCAGGCGCAAGTGAATGGGTTCTCGGGCGCCAGCCATAAAGGCTTCAAAAGCAGACAAGAAGGAGAAGCTAGTTACTTGAGGTTCACGCTAGCGCGAGAGAGGACTCGTAACCGCCACCTCATGTACTGCATAGTTCCGCTCTCACTCATAGTGATAGCTCTTCTCGCGTATACCTTTGTTTAGATGGATGACGTTGTAGTTGCAAGTATTCGAGACTTGCATGTATCGCTATTTTCGAGATGATGACAAGATACCACTTTGTATTGGATGATGATTATGATGAGACTATTTGTATGTATATGCTATGATTACATTTGTGGTCTCGCAGGCATTTGTATGTGTTAAAGATTCTTCTATAAAGCCTGTTCAAATACAAAACAAATATGCCGAAAAAAACAAAAAACTATTAAAATTAGCAGTAGCGAGTGGAGAAAAGTTAGCAGCAGCGCGGTAGTAGCAGTAGCGCGCACAGGAGAAGCGCGCTATAGCTATTAGCAGTAGCGAGTTTCCATTAAGCGCGCTGCTGCTACACTTGTGTAGCAGTAGCACTGGTGAGCACGCGCTACTGCTACGTGTTAGCTGTAGCGCCTTATTAGTAGCGCCGGTCCCCGCGCTACTGATACACCTAAAACCTACGCTGCTGCTAGCCTTTTCCCTAGTAGTGCAACCATCGCTCTTTCTCCCCTTTATTTGTGCGGTAATTAGCGTCCAACAATAACGACACTCATGGCCTGGAGGAGCAGCCGACGAGGTAGGCCACCACGACTAGCAACGGTGCTGGACAGGGACGACTGTCGTCTTCAGAACTTACTCGCCTTCGTCAACATGCCATGGTCCACAAGGTATGCAGTATGATTCCCAGTACCTCCTTCCTCTCCGTCTGACATCCTTTCTTTGGCAACCTGATTAAAATTCAATATCGCTCACTTCGGGGCTAAACAAGTAGGAGAATATACAAGGATTTTATCTCAGCGTGTAAGGTTTCAATCTGAAAGCTTCATGCTTCACTGCTTGAGTACCATGTCCGCGCTTGTGGATTAACAGCCTCTGACAGTTTATACATGGCATGCTTTATGCTTTCTCTGTTTGACAGTGCAATGTATATTAGTTTTTTTTCAAAAGTCCATGTTTGACTAAGTTTCTAGAATAAACTATCAATATCAGAAGTACTAAATAAATAAATTTTTGAAGTACATGTGGATCTTCACTTTTCAAAACAAAGTATGTACTATATTTTAGAGGAGGGAGTATTAATTAGCATATGGTTCCAAGCGTAAGGAGTATGGTCTCTAACCGAACTTAATTGGAACTAAACAAGAAAGCAAGATGATAACTAAGTTTTTTGTGAAAATTATTTGGTTAATTGTCACCGGATGCTTATGTACATAGATCAATCATTTGTACTATTATCTTTTGATCCTCCCATTTCTGTCTCTTCCTCTTAGAGGTCGCTATAAACATGCTTCATTCCCTTTTCTGTTTAGTCAGTGCAAAGCATTGCTTTTATTTCAGATATGTTCTTTCTATTTTGATTCTAATACACATATGAATAATCAATATGGAAAACTAGAAGCCGTATACTTTGATGCAGTGCCGCAACTTCCAAGTATTTCTCACTTCCACCACCCTCTTACCGTTATTGCTTCATGAATTAGCAATCAAACAAATAAAGGTTAGAAAAGTAAAACTGCGCAGCAAGGCGCGCTTATGGTTCTAGTACACGGTGAAGGCTAGGGGTTTACAAAGAGAGATCACTGGTGTCATAATCTTAGGACCAAGATGATCTGAGGACGTCTATCCCTTCCCTCAAGCTCCCTCCTATCGTTTTGTATAAGGTGGGCCTATCGGCAGGCCTGCTGTCGGGCTCCTTGTCGCCTCGATTGCGCCGACTTTGATGTGCAATATTCCTGACCCCCATAACGTCTGCTCAGCTACCTCGCCTCCATAGCGCTGCAGCCATATACGATGAGTTGCTCCCGCAGCCGATTTGCAAGAAAGTGCTAGGCCTCTCATCGATGACGCCAGGCTCCTCGTCCTATCATGTCGTCGTCTATGGCACGCTTGCTCCCACCCACCGGCGACCACCGCGTCTGCCTATTCCTGCACGAGGACGCGATGCCCCCAGAGTTAGTCGTGACCGCTTCGTTTCTGTTCCTCGACTTGCCAGCCGACCTCGTTGGCATGGACATCGCCGCCGCTGGCAGGATCTTGCTCGAGTGGCAACGAGAGTGGACCGGCAGCGGAGGTGCTCTCCTGGAGTGGATGAAGTGGTCGTCGGTTTGCAACAGGGGTGTAGTTGCGGTCCAACCTTCTGAAACTGTGGTCGAGTTGCAACAAAATGGAGTAGGTTAGGTGGAGTTTATGGACCGACCACTGGGGCATTTCAGCCCAGCCCAGCCCAGCCCAACAAAACCAGCCGCGGTCTACCTGCGCAAACGGCGTGACGGCGTCGAGCACGAGCACGAGCACTCCATGGCATGGCCACTTCCCTGGCCGCTCTCATCGCCGGCGCCGCCACCGTGAAGCAAATACGGCAGCTCCACGCCAACCTCCTCACTTCAGGCCGCCTCCCCTCCCTCGGCCCTATCCTCCTCCGCCGCCTCATTTCCCTGCCCTCTCCCCACCTCCACCACGCGCAGCGCCTCCTCCTGTCCCTCCCCTCTCCGCCCCTCGCGCTCTTCAACCTCCTCCTCCCCCCACTCGCCTCCTCGCCCGATCCCGCCGCAGCGGCCCGCCTCTTCGTCCACCTCCGCCGCAGCGGCCTATGCCCTGACGCGCACACGCTCCCGCACGTTCTCAAGGCCCTCGCGCGCCTCGCACCGGGATCCCTTCCCCTCGTCGCCTCCACACACGCGGAGGCCGTCAAGGACGGCTTGGACTGCGCCGTCGTCTACGTACGAAACGCCCTAATGGCCGCCTACTCGGCCTGTGGCCAACCGGCGCGCGCCATGCAGGTGTTCGACGAAATGCCGCGCCGGACCGTGGTGTCCTGGAACACGGCGCTCACTGCCTGCGTGGACAACGACTGCCACGACCAGTGCGTTGGCCTGTTCTCTGCGATGGTAGAAGCCGGGTTCGAGCCTGACCAGACCACGCTCGTGTGCATGATGTCCGCCGCCGCTGAGCTTGGCAACTTGCCGCTCTGCAAGTGGGCGCATGGGCAGGTCGTCGCCCGGCGGCTGGACATGACGCTTCAGCTTGGCACGGCGGCAGTGAACATGTATGCCAAGTGTGGCTTGGTAAGTTATGCCTGGCGCTTGTTTGAGAGGATGCCGGCGTGGAACGTCTGGACCTGGAGCGCAATGATCCAGGGGTTTGCACAGAATGGATTAGCCCGGGAAGCGCTCAAGCTGTTCGAAAGGATGAAGGGTGCATCTGTTGCGCCCAATTATGTCACATTTCTCGGGCTGCTCTGCACGTGTAGCCATGCTGGGCTGGTCGACGAGGGACGTCAGTTTTTCCATGAAATGCGGCATGTATACAGGATCGAGCCAATGATGAAACACTACAGCGCCATGGTCGATGTCCTAGGGCGTAACGGTCGCCTCCAGGAAGCTTATGATTTTGTTATGGACATGCCTCTCGAGGCTGACCCAGTTGTATGGAGGACATTGTTGGGCGCCTGCCAGATGCACAGCTCCAAGGACTGCATTGACATTGTCAGCAAGGTGCAGGAGAGATTGCTCGAGCTGGAGCCCAAGAGAAGCGGGAACTATGTGATGGTTGCAAACATCTACTGCGATGTTGGATCGTGGGACGAGGCGGCAAAGGCGAGGAGGGTGATGAGGGAAGGGGGGATGAAGAAGATGGCAGGTGAGAGCTGCATCGAGGTTGGGGGGCTGGTGCATCGCTTTATCGCTGGGGATGATTCTTGCCCAGAATATGATCGGGCTTGTAGCCTTGTCCATGAATTGAATCTCAACATGAGAAAATGTGAACTTATTGATGGGAATTCGCTTATTTATGCTGAATGATTACATAGTTTGCATTCTTTACCTGATGATACGTTTGTATATGTTGATTGTGCCACGTCTAACCATTGATGAAATGAAATTGCTTTGCGTCCAACATCTTCAGTAGAATCTCAGTATGATAATACAATCATGTGTACTTGTGTAGGATATTGGTCTGGTCATTCCATCGGAGGGTGATGGAATAGTGTAGTACGAAAATTCCTCGTATGCATAGTAATGCTCTGGATGCAACTATGCTGATAACTGAACAACCAAGTTTTATTAAATTTTCTGGAATTTTCCCTCAAAACAGAAACTTACCCAAGTTTCTTATTTCTAAACTTAAATGGACACTGTTAAGTCAAGGTAGCCAACGAACGTGCAGAAATTGTTTATCTTAATTATCGGAGACTCCACATCCCACATCAACAATCTGATCACCAACAATGGCCAGAGTTGGGTAGATTATCTATTTATCTGGATCTCCTTGGCAGCGGTACTGTTTGTGAGAAAAGAAACTATGTGGGATTTATTTTGAACCATCTTCAACGAATGTCAGTCTTGCAAAATGATTGCCGGGTAAAGAAAAAATCAGATAAGAACTCACTGAAGAAAACACATGGACAGCTTGAGATAAAAAACTGAAGGAATAAGAGAAATGTAGGTTTACAGTATCATGTCCACTTGAATTTGACATGATTGATTGATCTGAAATTTGTTTGACTGTATCGTAGGGAAAAAAAGAATTTTTCAAAGATGTCTGACTCAAATAGGGGGGGGGGGGGGGTTAATGGTCTCAAATATAGTATGAAGAATCTTCAAGAAAAACTTGTATACAATTCAATTATAGAAATCAAACAATTTGCATAAAATAATTTTAAAATTTCAACCCTTTAATTGTGATTACTTTAAAGAATTAGGAAGTTACTATAATTATAGCTTTCTTATCTTTATTATATTTTTTGCGATGTCTTATATTTATTATATTCATAAGAAAGCTACAAGTATTTTCACGCGGGGCTCAGATGGCCATAAGAAAGCTATAATATACTAGCTTTCTTATATTTCGTATACTCCACATGTGATTATTTTTCCTGAATTATCAAAACATAGAAACATAATTTTCACTAAAGTTTTTAGAAGTGAGTTCACACGGGCCTAGGTTATGTTGAGCAATTTCTCTCAATTTGTGAACCAATATGTGGTTGAATGGTTAGGAGAACAGTCACCAGAGTACAAGTCCTAGACTCACATTTGTGTTCGCATTATTTCTGAATTTCTTTCAGCCATTTCGCCGATGTGCGTTCAGTGGAGTAGATGTTCCCGTCGGCTACGAAGGCGTCCGTGGCTACTCCGTCAATCTTAAGATGATGTGCCGGCTCAGTCTCTCAAAGGTGCTCATGAGGGTAGGATGTGTGTGCGTGCATTTATAGATGTGAGTGCATGCTCGTGTATGTGAGCGACTTTGACTGTGTTGTGTTAAAAAAGTCCCTCAATTTGATGTATTTTCACGTTAAAGAACAACGTCGCACATTGACAAAATAATCGTTACGAATGCACATTTGAATGGAGACAATCACAAATTCAAACGTCACTATTTCCCTTGCAAAAAATAGAACCATGGCATCCTCATAATAGCATTTCCCACGCAAACGTGTCCATGAACCAATGCTATTGCAGGGACGCGCCAAGAAAAGCCCGGGCATGTGGTAAACATGTCGTTCTCTCCCAATATTGGCTCCTACCTCCCAGGGGCTGCCCGTCCCCCCTCGCCATTTACAAGGGAGCGCCGGTGCCTGCCCGGGTGAGCGCCAAACCTACCCAATAAAAATAATTTCTCCCACGCATTTTGCTCTCTTTTCATACTACCCACATATGAATAATTTTTTCTAGTGTATTTTATTATTCGTTTCTTGTTGAACGACGCCGCACGGCCAGGGCGCCGCAGGCTGTGGCTGGTTGGCTGCCCGCTCTCGCTGGCAGGTAGGGCCGGGCCGCGCGTCGCGCTGTGTGGAAGGCGACCTACCCGCCCGTGGGCCCCGCGGCGCAGCTCCCCGTCGTGATTGCCGGCATATATTGGCAGCGCCCACCGCACGGGGCGAGATCGAGGAGGAGGAGGAGGCCGGAGCCCGCACCAGGCCGCTGGGAGTTCTACCCCTGGTAACGAAATCCCCCCCCCCCCCCTTCCTTCCTCCCCCGCACCCATTTCCCCCGATTTTACTCTCTCGAATCGGCTGCCGCGTCGCGTTGCGCTGGGATTCTGGCGCGGGGGGAGGCGAGATTTGGTCCTGCGGTCTCTCCGCAGCCGCGTTAATTTGCCCGGGATCGGTCGTCGGCGTGGGCATTTCGTTGAATTCGGGCGGAGGTTTCGGCGAATTCGATGCGATAGTGGTCGATTGTGGCGCTGGGGCTCCGCGATTGGGGATTCGGAGTCTGTCGGTGCGCTTCGTTTCGCTCGAATCCGTGCTTGGGTTTGATGGTTTAGGCGACATTTCGCTGTCTAAAGGGCAAAAGGAGTGCGAGGAAACTGATTCAATCGCTGCAATTTTTTTGGGGGGGCGCGCTCCTGCTCTATGCAGTTGGTATAGATGAGTATTACTGTATTAGATAGTGTTTCCCTAGGGAGACATGATTATTGGCGTGTTAGTCTTTACATCCCTCGTCCTGCATACTCTAAAATTGAGGACGATGGTGGGAGCATCCTTAAGTTCTCATCAACCCAGATTGGGTGAAACAGCATTTTCATCAGTTTTTAGCCATAGTAATTTGATAGGCTTCAGGCTGGTTTTTATTGGCACAAGCGGTGCATATGATACATTTGTACAATTGTTGTGCTGGGAATGTCGTTCTGTGATTAGAAGTTGGGAGGATAGAAATGCTATGCTTTTAATTTCTTTTGCTAGTATCCATTATTTTACTATATTGGTTTCCACTGCCTATGATTTACTCCCTCTGTAAACTAATATAAGAGTGTTTAGAACACTAAAATAGTGATCTAAACGCTCTTATATTAGTTTACGGAGGGAGTATATGCGAGGCCAGCTTGACGAAAACTATCAAAGTTTAGTCTTCCAGTCTTTTTGAAAACATGTGTATTTCTAGAGAAGGTTGGGATGGACACTGCTATTTGGAGAGCAAAGTTGTTTTACATATAGTAAGCGGTTTAGAGTGTTTGTGGAAAGTAGAAACATTATTTATGAACTCGCCGATTGCTTCATTTTGAGTCTCGTTGTAAGTTAATAGTTCCTGTTGTTACTGAAAGCATAACTTTCGTGCAGAAAGGTGGACCTCTAATATTTGGTGCCTCTTATCTCTCACCAAGGACGCTGGTCCCTCATTGTGGAAATAGGAAAATTTCTTCATCCGCTTCATAATTGTTGAATTGTAGGTTTTCAGCTGTTACGTGCCTATTCTTTCGTGAGTGTTTTTATAAGAAATCATGTCATTTGTTGACTCCTTTTTTTTTCTCTTCCTACCAGGACGCTAAGATTTATTTAGCAATCAGATTCCGGACTCTGAGCAGATCTAACAGGATCTTTAAAAGAGTTCTTTTGTTTGAAAATTTGTTACTTAGTAGAAATGGTGAAGGATCATCTAATGCTGAATGTTGATCGCCTAATGGTGCCTGAACCCATTGAGATCACTGGAGCACCCAAGAGCTCCTCATCGAGGGACACCACTGCACTGCCCATTACAGGGCATTCCTTTTTTGCAGTTGGAGACAGCATGGTTCCTGAAGAAGAACCTCTTCTGCAGATTACGGAGTGCCGTATTTGTCAGGAGGAAGATGACATTAAGAACCTGGAGAGCCCCTGTGCTTGCACCGGCAGTGTAAAGGTTCACATCATTCAGTAAACTCTGGTTTTTGTTACTTGAAGTTTTTATTGTTATTAATTTGCATTTGATCAATTTATCTGGAAGCATATGTGATTTGACAAGATTAACTTGTCGCACCAGTGTTTACCTATATATCTATTTGGTATGCTCCTTAGAGCATTTGTTTGGTAGTTTATACTATGTGGTTCTCTGTTAGTCAATCTGGCCTTCTTATTTGTTTGATTAGGGGTCAACACTATCCTTCAAATGTCGGCTATTACTTGGGACACTGATTTGATTAACTTTCCAAAGACATTTGGAAAAAAAAACTCCAAAATATTGTGCTCATGTTACCACCACAAGCAGCATAATTCTCATAATATTTCAGTTATCTCATTGTTTGCAGCTTTATCAACTTAGCAGGTACTAAGTATATCCTGTTAAACAAGAACTGACTAAAAAATCATTGATTTTCCTATGTCAGAGCTTAGTTCATTGCGTAGTTATATTGTTGTACTGTTTATCCTTCATGGCATAGTTCTCTTGGCGTCCATATTTTGTTGAAGATTCCTCTTGGTGTTCTCTAATCATCATGCTTTGGAGCATATTCATTTGACGTGCGTATGGACCATTTAAGATAGACAATAGGCAATTTGCAAATGTGATTCATCCTGGATTGATATGTCACGATTCTTTGAAACCTGAACGAGATTGGATGTTTCTACTTAGTAGTGCTCTATTTTTTGTGATCTCCCTCCCAGCAAATCATACATTTTTCTTATATTTGTACCTGAAAAATGGAATCAAGCTTTCTCTCTGTTCCATCTGTGTCCACGCCAGTCCTTATGCCCTTAACTAATAGATCTCCAAGTTGATTCTTGTTGGGTTGTTGCCATGCTTGTCCAATATGTTTGGGTCTCTCCCTAGGTAAAGTGTATGGATAATGTTCTCACATATTTTATTTTGTGCAGTATGCGCATAGGGCTTGTGTACAAAGATGGTGCAATGAGAAAGGAGATGTCACATGTGAAATCTGCCATGAGGTGAATTTATTTTTAAATGTTCTATAAAGTATGCCCGTCCCACCAGATACGACTCTGAACTGATGTTGGAAATTACCTTACTGCAGCCGTATGAACATGGGTACACTGCACCTCCCAGACCCCATCCTGACGAAACTACCATTGATATAAGGCATGGCATAATTTCGTAGCATTCAAGACATAGATACTTGATTCTACTTCATAAGTTATTTTATTCTGTATGTCTGGTGTCATGTTTATATATACTCCCTCTGATCGAAAATAAGTTTCGTGGTTTTAGTACAAATTTGAACTAAAACCACGACACTTATTTTGGATCGGAGGGAGTAGTATTCAATTGTTATTTACTCCTTTTTTGGTGTGTGCAGTGGTGGCTGGACCATTACTGGTACAGCATTTGACTTGCGTGATCCTAGGATCCTGGCAGTAGCACAAAACCACATTATGGAAGCTGAATATGATGATTATTCAGCCACGAATGCCAGCACTGCTGCCTTTTGCCGATCTGCTGCTCTTGTCGTGAGTTCCTGCACTGCAGTCTGCAGATTTATTTACCTTTATTGAACATGTAATAGCATGTTTTTTGCCTACTTATTTATGTTTTCCCCTGTGTTCAGTTAATGGCTCTCCTACTACTGAGGCATGCATTGACTCTAACTGATGAAGACGATGATGACACTTCAGCAATGTTTTCAGTAAGCGGAATACTCTTTTAAGATATGCGAGAGGCACCATCTCTCCGCACATTATCATCAGTATTCATATCTGTGGTTCATTGTTTGGCAGCTTTTCTTACTGCGTGCGGCTGGTTTTCTTCTCCCATTCTATATAATGGCTTGGGCAATTAGTATATTGCAGCGTCGCAGACATCGACAGGTTAGTACATCACCGCCATCATATGCATCTTTCTTTTCTTTGCTGCTTCTGCATTTGTTTGGAACACCTTATAATGCTGCATTGCCATGTTCCTTGAGCTCTGAATTCAGTTAGATCTGCTTTGTTATCCTATATGAGTTGTTTGAAATTGAGTTACCAAATCTTGTCTTTCTTATTTGATGTGTTCCTTGTCAAAATTTGCACTTGAGCCTATGTAACCACTAACTTGCTCGCTGTTTTGTACGGTACTTATGTTCAGGAGGCAGCTGCGTTGGCAGCAACTGAGGTGGCATTCATCCTTCAGTCTGGGCAAGGAAGAGGAGTGCATTTCACCATAGCACCAGATTCTCCTGCCACGCCCCAGCACGAACCACAACCTTGAAGATGTCGTGCCGATGAGCGACCGGCTGGCGGCTGCGGCTACATTGGATTGCTGGCTTGCGCGAATCACCAAAGGAGTTATGGTCTGCTGCCACTGCAGAGCCATGTTATTTACGTACTTTACGTCATTGCCCAGAGTGTAACGTTCTGAGACGTGTCCCAGTTTGTGCTTCCGGATTCTGTTAGGGTTGGCGTTGGCCAGGGAGTCTCGGTGAGTGGTGTGTATAAAGTAAGAAAGCCATTTGGACCGTGTATGTCGGTCCCAACTGTTAACTTAAAAATATATAGCCGACAGGCGGCTTTTCTGAAGGCCACTGTTTTGCCTATAGTCTTTACATGCTTGTTGTTTTTACAAGAAAAATATGTACTCTTGCTAGAATTGTATTATTAATGTCCCGAGTAACATGAATTGGTAGTGCTTCTGCGCATGATCTTGGTTCCTCGACTGCAAAATGTAGCGGCGCATGATCTCATTGCTAGGGTAGACAGTGTTAGTGGATCAGTACGGTGCTTATACTCTCCCGAAATGAAAATTTTGCGACCCCATATGCAACTGGGCCATGCGTTGCTGGCACTTATGTGGTGATCCACTCCTGTGACGTTAGTGACCTTATTTTGAGTATTCCTGAAGCAGTGGTGGAGCCAGGATTCGAGTATAGGGGGGGGGGGGGGGGGGGGGGGGGCGGCAGGCCCCTGCTCGTCCCTCCCTGGCGAAGCTTGACAAGAATGCATGGGGGGCCAATTTTTTTTAACCACCGCAATAAACTAGAACTGGTAGCCTGAAGGCAAAATGATATTCATATTACCTATATTGGTGGCAAAGTACATATATAGTTCAAAAAAGAACTAGACCAAAACATACATCTTGGGCGTGTTTGGTTGCCTGCATATGGCCTAGCTTGGCCCGTTTGGTTGCCTGTGTTTACTGTATGGCCCGTATGGCATGAAACTTAAAGCACCTCCAGGCCAAGCCCAGGGGAAACGCCCGAGTCGGCAGTAGCTCACGAGCCTGGCTCGGGCGACGCGGGGGAGGGCGACGCGCTTCTCTCCTCGCGCGACCAGGAAGATGGCGCGAACTCGCCCGTGTCGCCGAAAAATCGGCGGGAGGATTTCGGCTCACCTCCCGCCGAGTCCGCCCCTATTTAGCCCCCTCCCTCACCGCCCCCAAATCCCACCACCATTCTCCCTCCCTTCGAGCTTTCCCGCCGACACGCATCAGCACCGACGAGCAGGTAAGCGGCGGTCCACGGCATCGGCGGTCCTTCACCGGCCGGCGGTGATCTTCATCGGCCGGCGGTCCACGGCGTTGGCGGTCCTTCACCGGCCGGCGGTGATCTTCTACGACCGTCCCCCCTCGTCCTCGAACTGCAACCATGGCCTTTGTGAGTTCAATCCTCCTTTCTCTTTGTTCTTTCTAGCTAGATCTGAGCTGCAGCTAGGGTTTGATGTAGATGCATGGTTGATTGGTGCTCTGATTTGTGAGCTCATATGGTTGATTGCTATGCTGCGGTTGCGATTGGTGGTATGGTTAGATGTTCAAGCATGTGGTAGGCTAGATTGGTAATAGAGTTTGAAGTTGAACCTTGTGCTTGTGTTGATTCATACTTAGATCTATGATTTGTAGCTATTGGTGGTCCATTTGTAGCATATGTTGTTGTTGTAGATGTATGTTCCTGCTCATAGATTGTCATGCATGCTTAGTATGATAGCGATGAACCATGTGCTTAGTATGATAGTGATGAAGCATGTGCTTGGTAGTGATGGACCATGCACATGTATGCTCTTGCTTTTATGGATTGTACGATTGTAGGACATGACCACGCAGACGCAAGATCTTAGTCAGGCCCTTGTCCTGTCCGACAGCCAGTTTCCTCCATCGTTTGTCGAGGACTCACAACCTATGTTTGAGATGGCACCTGATTCAGAGGTGTTCACGTCTGATTCTGTCTATGTGTCAGTAGTGCTTGTTGAGCAAACTCCTCCTGCTGTTGTTGTTGCTGCTGCCGCTGCACTCAAGGTAGCAACAACAAAGGCAAAGAAGGATGGTAGGTCGAACAACATGAAGTGGCAGTCGTTCATGTCCACGTTCGTGCTGAACAAGATGTGTAAGGCTCCAGGGGTTTACAGTTCATGGGAAGAAGCTAGTGCACAAGTGGCATCGTATAACAACAGCAGCCATAGAGGGTTCAAGACTAGGCAGACAGCAAAACAAGCTTACTCCGACTGGGTGCGAAAGCATGGAGGCAGCAATGTTGACAGTGGCAAGGTTGAAGGTGTCAAAGTGGAAGGTGTTAAGGTGAATCGTCGGTTTGGGTTGAAGCTGAAGAACTTCATCATCTTCGCCCAGTTCATCGCCATTGCTGTCCGTGGCGTTGGTGTGCTAGGTGTGATCATTGTGGGTAAGCTCGCCAATTAGGGTACAAGGTAAGCATACCATATATGCTGTATGCAACCAAATGCCGTGTTCATGTGCCACTTGGGCCAATGCAGGCAACCAAACAAAGTGCACTTGCGTATTACCTAATGCAGGGAACCTAGATGCAGGCAACCAAATAACTTGTAGATGACGCATTTGGGCTGTTTTTGCTCAACCAGGCTGGGTCGAGAAGTGTATGTAATGCAACTACTGTTCAAAACTTGAACCAAACATGGCCCTTGTCTACTTGCTTACATATACCACTGAACCCTTGAAACTTCAACGAGTCATTACCAAACCATGGAGGTACTATTGCCCATCAGCTTTTCATTCTTCTTTTTAGTCACAATTCAAGTAACTAGCTGAACATTCCACGCAAAAAAATACAAATAACTAGTTGACAAAATCTGCCAACAAATAGGACCGAGTCAACAGCAGTACTGATCAAACTCATAAAGGGAACCAAGCGACAAAAGAACTGGAGGAGTGGCCGGCCAGCCGGTTGCTCATGCAGATGCAGGCAACAACATTGGCAGCAACGAATTAGT
Organism: Triticum aestivum; assembly: GCF_018294505.1. Classification (NCBI taxonomy): domain Eukaryota; kingdom Viridiplantae; phylum Streptophyta; class Magnoliopsida; order Poales; family Poaceae; genus Triticum; species Triticum aestivum. The sequence continues at coordinate 444,724,114 of NC_057806.1, read as the reverse complement.
GGCTAAGACACAGAGCTCCCTGTCGTTGGCTGCGTGTGTGGCCCAGAGGACTGAGGTGGAGCTTTTGCGTGAGTCAGCGTGGAGCCTGTGTGGCGGCAATCGCGCCAGATAAGATGGAGCAGCCTAGGGCTTGAGTAGCAATGCCGGGTGAGATGAAGCAACCAAGCAGTCGAGCAGCTGAGTTGTGCATGCATGAAGATGATGGGCGTGTGCGTGCATCAAAACATGGGACAAAGTCATATTCCCTCCATTCCACACTGTAGTGCGCCCGTGCTTTCCGAGATTCAAAGTTTGACCGTGAATTTAATCAACAAGACCGACTGTGGTGGGGACAAAAATTATATCACTGAATTCATATCGAAAATACGAATTCAGTGGTATAATCTTTGCCCCGCCGCAGTCGGTCTCAGTAATTAAATTTACGGTCAAACTTGCATCGCGGAAAGCATAGGTGCACTACATTATGGAATGAAGGGAGTACTAGTACCTCATAAAAAATAAATCTCGTTTGGGCTTGGGAGAGGGGGGGGGGGGGGGGGGGGGTGGCAACATTAGGAGATGATTCCAATGGACCGCACATGAATTTACCTCTCACCGCGGCGATGCCATATGCCCCATATGTGGTGACAATGATGAGACTTTATTTCATGCTATGATTCAATGCGATCATGTGGTGATGTTTTGGAATGTGACCGCAAATTTCTTTGAACTGAAGCTTCATTGGTTGCACCCTACGGCAAGGAAGGACTTGCCAGGCCAATAATTTATCAACAAGGATCATGCTGCTATTGCTATTTCATCCATGTGGGCAATTTGGAGTAATAGAAACAAGTATGCTCATGGTGAGGTGCAGTACCAACCACGTAATCCGTGGAGATCATTTATGAATTAATAAGGGTGTTGGACATCCCATCTCCAGCTCCGCTGAAGCAAGTGAACTCTAATCCGAGATGGAATGTGCCTAATCTGGGATGTGTTAAGCTCAATACAGATGAAGCAATAGATATGGCTAGTGGAGATGCCGGTGCATGTGTTGTTAGGAGGGACTCCACGAGGTCTTTTCCATTTGCTGGAAGCTCAAAGCAAATGGTCAGGACTACCTCAAAAATTATCTACATAAACCCATGGTTATGCCTGTCACCAATGAGTATTTCTTCCCCGCAAAAAAGAAAAAAAAAACGAACGAGTATTTCAGAGGATCTAAAAAGGTCTGGTTCATGATGGGCAAGAGTGGCGGCGTGCAGTCATGACGCAAAACTGGCGAAAAGTCATCAAGGGTGCCATGATGAAAAAAGACGAAAATGGTTGTGTCCATGTTCATTGAAAGGAAAGTAGGCTTAAGGTCAACATGACCAGTGGTCTGATGCTTCGTTGACCCATGTGATGAACCCTTACTGAATGGCAGATTAAAATATATATGCAGTATTCTTGTGTGTCTAACGGTAGGTGTTATGCAGTACCTGGAACTTGATACTATCAACTTTGGGGTCCAATTAAATATGAAGATATCTAGCTTGTATTTTGTGGCCTACTTTTTTTGAGAAAGTATACTTGTAATCAAATCAAAAAATAATACAAAATCCTTGATCCATACGTACACACTCTAACACACGCACAAATAACCAGAATAACAAAGAGCATCCTAAAACAACGAAGATCTTGGGATTAACACATTCCGGAGATCATTTATGAATTAATAAGGGTGTAAAACACGAAGATCTTCGGAGCTCCGTGTCATCATCCCTAAACCTTGTGAGAAGACCCCTACAACAGAAGCATCTACAACCAGACCTAAGCAGGTTATCATCTTCAACCACGGTATAATCGCCGCCACGCTCCTCCCCCTTTTCTTCACTCTAGCGCAGAAAAGACAAGGACACACATATGCATCCAACACGCCTGCACCAGCCTTCGCCATATGTGGCTTTGAGTACTGATATATGTGCCCCTTCTAGATGGAAGAGAACTAAGATCTGGTTCTGTAATTTAACCACCCACCCTCCTTCAAAATGTACTGCCTTGGAAATCAGCACTGCAATGTCGTTGTTTAATATTCACTATACTAAGGGCTACAATACACTCAACTCATTTCACACCTTAATATGAAATGTGCTATGCTGAATCAAATTTCCAATCCAACATTTATATTTGGACTAGAATTTTGACCAACATTTGATATCTGGTCATAAAAATAATGACTACAATGTCAAAATGAGTGTTTCTTTTTTTAGTAGAGTTTCTAAATGATGCAATTTCCTGAAAGAAAATTTAACGTTTTTTTCATATGGACTACATGCTGGTTTCATATCTTTAATTTAGGGACTGTCTACTTGACAGTCGACTGAAATGCAAATGGATTTCAATCAAATTTCCTAACAAATAGACAGAGGACAAGTGTACGCATGTCTCTTTCCCTGTATGTCAACGAACAAAACCCACGCATGTGCATGTTTGTATGTTCGCTAAAACGGGTCGGGCTAAAAGTAAGACCAAAAAAAACCAAAAACCAAAACTGGTTTGTTGCTTTTGATCCGGTTCCCTGGACCACAAAACAGCTGCGCCTGTAATTTGTAAAATACAGTACAAATGTGTATCTCCACTGTGTCAACTTACACTGTCATTACACAGAAAATACAATCAAATAACACTGTCATTACTGTCTACTTACAGCCATTTGTGAGAAAATTAATCTGCCATTACAGTATATTGGTAACTTGCAGTTTACAGTCTAGATACACAAAACTTACAGTCAAATTAGCACTGGAACTACTAAAATTACAGTGTATTTACTCATACTGTTTGAAATTACAGTGACACTATGACTGGAACTTGTAGATAATTACAGTCATTTACACAAAACTTACAGTCAAATTAGCACTGCCGTTACAGTGGCATATCAGGGGTATTACTTACACTTATAGTGTGTAAATATTACAGTGCCATTACTACTAGAACTTTCAATAAAAAAAACACTGACACTGAAACTTTCAGAAATTAGGAACACTGTGATTACTGTGATTACTGTCTATTTACACTCAACTTACAGATACAATTACATTGTACATAGATACAATTACACTGGAGGTACACTACAGAGCAAATTTAGAAAACATAATTCCAGTCATTTTGTTATATTGCTCATGTACTATCTAGCAGATCATTTAACTATAATGCTGTCATTTTGCACTCATTTAACAGTGAAAATTCAAACACATTAGGCACTAATCTGATGACTCTAAAACTACAGTAGACTTACACCAAAATTACAGTAGTAATTCAGTTGAATTACAGTAGAAATTATAGATTTACAGTAGAATTCCTTAAAGAGTGTAATTTACACTAGCATATGTACAGATTTACAGTGGAGTTACAGTGTAATTGAATTACACTGTAAATCTGCAGATTTACAGTTGAATTGCTCTGAAATTACACCTAACTTTGACAAACCCGCAACACTATCTAGAAAAATGATGTTACCCTTCAAAGAGAAACCAAAATAATTGCCCTGTAAGTCGCAGGGCAATTACAGTGATTTGCACAGGAATTACAGTGTAATTTCTCTAAATTTACTACTGTAAAATCCCTCAAATTACAGTGCAAATACACTGAAATTTGCACTTTAAGTTCCATTATAATTCCCCTAAATATACAGTGTTGATTTCCCCTGAAATAACATTTACAGTGAAATTGCAAGTAAGAAATAAACTACATTCTCAGTAATGATCACAATTAACAGTGCTTGGTCAATGAAAATCATAAATAACACAGCATTTTGGCTATTGATATTAATGACATCTTATTTTTCAAATTTTCAGATGGAAGGCATAAAAAGAACAACCGCTCAAGAGGAACTTCTAACGATGCCACGAGATCTCATTCTAAATGTAAGCTTGAGTAGCTTGCAGTAGCAAAACAATCGCAAATACTTTGGAAAAATTCTCTACAAAAATTTGAAACTACAAATTTTATTTCAGGCAACATTTTCATTTACAGAGCTCCTACAATCAGAGATTATATACAAGGTAAACATCGCATACTTATCTGCATGATTGAAGTTGCGAACAAGCAAAGAAGCAAAAAATCATAGAAGGTCACAAAAGCTTCTTCGGAGCTCCTACAATCAGACATTTTATTCTCAGAAGAATAAAAACCAAACAAAAAAGAAGAGGACTGTCAACGCAAACATATGGAAGCAACTACTGCAAGTAAACAAAATAGCACGCACATGATTCATATAGAACTCGAATAGAGCTCTGTCAAAGTTGCCGTCATCTTCTGATAGTTCCTGAATAAAAGACAACCAAAGAAAATTACATAAACTGAAAGTGAAAACTAAAAACAGAATGAAAAGGAAAGGGAATACATAAATAACTACCGGTGACATAGGATATGAATCATCTTCCGCGAAGTCATTAGGCACAAAGGGTTCATCCAAAGAATATGCACTGCTAAAAGATGAAACTACAGGAACGTCCTTGTGAGAGACCTTCCATAGCCTACCCATTTCAAAAATCCTATAAACAGATTACATGAATCACAAAATTAGAATTTCACAAGATTAAAGAAACAACAAAACTTAACAAGAGTTATGTGCAATAGCAAAATGAGAAATAACTTTAAAAAACTAAAAATAGCCACTGGGTAAATAAGAAAACAAAGCCACTTGGGGAACTACCGGAAACTAATGGAACAAAAAGACCTTATGCTGCTTGCTTATGGAACTTGCACTGCTGAAAATTGATGGAATACATTGATACATAAAATGAAAAAATACTACAAAGGCAGGGGACAACAATACTGAAGAACCAACACTGTAACTACTCTGGAATTTACACTCTAAAACACTATAATTACAGTGCAGCTTACAATGTAATAACACTGAAAAGGTACATTGCTCATGCACTGTAACTATAGTAAAAGCTAGGCAAGGTCCTGCTGATACTACAAATGCAGTGAACAACACTAATTACATAACACCACACTGAAAATTACACACCCAACTGAAAATACCAACAGCTCAATGCAACATCTACTAGTGCAGAGAAAATTCATGAACAAGGTTTGCTACCTTAAATTGTGACTAAGAGGGTCTAGCACCTATTAAATCAGATTATCTAGCCAGAGGATCTGACCACCAATCAAAATACAATATAGATGAGATGGGAAGGTTTGGCTACATCACCACATAAACTGAACAACAACTAACAGAAATCCCACCAAATAGATTCCACAAAACTACAAGGAAAATGAAAACCTGGAACAGGGGATCAAACACCTACATCCACACAAAAGGGAGCATGAAAAAAATCAAACGACCAGGGGATTACGTGTGAATTTCCAGGATGTTCGACTTGAGCATCTACGTATACACTAAATTAGAGAGCCAGCCGAATCAAATTACAACTATTAAATTCGACTTGACCAGGGGATTACATGAAACGAGCCAGCCGAATCAAATTAGAGAGCACCTACCAGTGGAAATCAAACACCTTTTCACCACTTCTAACCACACAAAAAACCACCAGCAGAATCACACACTCGTATGGATAAAAAACAAGAGCACCTACTAGCGGAAGCAGATTCCAAATCGACATGGGGAGTCAAGCACCTACCAGTCTAGCACCGCCAAATCGGCACAAAAAAAAAATCCAGGGGAACCCAACTCTACATCTACACCTACTCCTACATCTACATCAAACGCCAGGGGATCTAGAAGGGGCATAAGCATCGAAACGAGAAATTCAAGGGGGAAAGGGGAGAGACGAGGACAACCTACCAAACCCACGGAGCAGCAGAACGGAAATCAAGCTCGAGCAGAGGAAGAGCTCGGAATCGCCATGATTCTCCGCCGCTGTAGCTCTCTCTCTCTCTCTCTCTCTCTCTCTCTCTGTGTCGCTCTTTCTAGTGCCGCCGAATGAAATGGGTAAAGACAGAAAGGAAATATTCAAAAGGAAAGGAGAAATCAGAGGGACAGCGGTAACGGGTTGGCCCGATAGGAAAACCGCGCCCGAGATCGAGCGGACACAAATTTGAATGAAAACCAATTGCAAATCAGCTGACTGAAAAATAGCAAATCCGTTAATTTAAGGTTTCAGTTTTGACCGGAATTTCATCAAAATTATGAATTTTGCACGTTAAGTATTGATAAAATTTATGAAAATCAGTATGTTATTTTCAAATCTCAAAAACGAGGGTTTTGTTTTGACCAAAATGCTGAAATCTCTATGCAAAAAATATTATATATTGTTTAAAACGAACATGCTTATTTCATACTTGAAAATCAAATTTTTTCAAGAAAGCATGATTTCAAAATATGACCCATTTTTTCATATTTCAAACATGAGGTTTCTATTTCACCACCATATTTTTAAATCTCGAAAACGAGGGTTCTGTTTTGACCAAAACGCTTAAACTTCAGCGCAGAAATTATTATATATATTTTAAAATAAACATGCATATTTTATATTGGAAAATAAAAAAATCAAGAAAGCATGATTTCAAAATATACCTCATTTTTCATATTTCGAAAATGAGGTTTCTATTGTAACCACCATATTTTGACATCTCGAAAATGAGGTTTCTAATTTTTTTTTACCAAAACGCTTAAATTTCAGCATTTCAGAAAATAAACATGCTTATTTCATATTTTAAAATCAACATTTTCAAGAAAGTATGATTTCCAAATATCACACATTTTTCATATCTTGAAAATGAGGTTTCCGTTTTGACAGTATTTGATCAAACTATTGATTTTGCGCGTAAAATAGTTAACTTTTTTAAGAAAATCAACATGCTATTTCTAATTTTAGGAAATGAGATTTCTATTTTGAAATTTTGAGAAAATCGTAGTATAATCATGACTCGTTTCTGACAGGCACATTTTGAGTTAATAAAGGCGTTTTTATGAAAAAAATCTGGTTGGTTCTATCGATCTAATGTAAATCAAATTTGGAGTAAAAAACCCTAGTATAGTAGTCTAATGACTATAATCATTACTGAAGAAAGATACTGAATCGCCAATGGAGCATTAACCCGATCACTTTTTAAACGACTGAATAGCAGATTAGAACAGAACCACTTCAAGGAAAAAATCAAATGCAATGTGCTAAAAGCCCAGATTGTATGTATGAAGTCTCAATACATCCTTGAACGACTAGTTAACGAGCTCCAAATGCGAGAGTTCGTCAATCATCATTGTGATCATCCGCCTTATCATCCTCGTCATCACCGTTGGCAGGTACCTCTACCCAGGCCATCCTGCGCATCCATTCGCTCTCATCCTCCTCGTCATCCGCTTCCTCCTGCTCGTCGTCATCCTCGACATCCACATCGATGGTGACACTGAGGAAGGCAAGCCCGTCGCCCATGGGTGGAGCCTCGGGTACGATGCAGAAGCGGCAGTCGGGCACCCCGCTAGAGAGCGATGAGATTTGGATCGTGTCCAGCGTCGCGACCTGGGTCTGGCCCCTGAACCAGGAGAAGCTCGCGGAGCACCCGATATCGTACTCCGGCGCGTGTGCCTGGACGCGGACCAGTGACACCACGCGCATTGTGGTGTCCGGGGGCCCCACGTGGAGCAGGAAGAGGTCGCTGTCATCATCTTCGTCTTCTTCGTATTCTTCGCTGCCGTGGAGGACGTGCATGCCGGCCTTCACGGGCACGTCGAACGGCTGGGCGTATTTGAACGCCGTGACCGGCCACTCGTGCTCGGCGTCGAAGTGGTTCAGGAGCGCCTCCGTCGTGCCAGCGAAGCCGCAGCCTTGCTCCGGGCAGAAGCATGGCGCGTGCGGGCACGCCTCCTCGTGCTCCGCCTTCTCGCCGCCGGCCATCATGGCGGTGCAGCCGTGCGCGGCGTTGGAGCACGGCACGACGATGGATTCGACGACGCGCTCCATCGCATGGCATCGTCTGGAGACGGCCTTAGAGCACACGCTGCAGGCCTTCTTCTTCCCCGGGAGCTTGTCGCGGCAGGGCGAGCAGACCAAGTGCCCTAGTTTGCACTGCATGCATGCAGAGAATCAACCGGACGTGGTTAAGAATTAACGTCATCAACAACACATGAGTGATGAGAGTATATATGAGACTAATGTACAAGAAAATGAATATGATTACCTGGAAGATGGGAGGGCTGAGGGGGGTGGAGCAGACGGGGCAGTCCAGCACGTCCTTCTTGAGGACGACGACGCCCTCTCCCTCCTCTTGCCGATCATCTCCTCCTTCCTTGGTATGTCGGCGATTAGCCATGCCTCCACTACCGCGGGTTTATGTCGGCGATTAGCAACGAACAAGCAACAATGCAACCTTGCCAACAAAATCGGCAATTTCTTGGGCGGCGAAACGAGAGTTCAACCAAAAAATTTGAGGGACTCCCGGCTGTGGCGATTACAAGGGGCGAATCTATGTAACTGTATATGAAGGGCCAAAGTTGTCCGTTTCCTAGTAGCATGCGTGCAGCCTCTGTTCGAGTCAGATAGGAGGTGTGTTTTCGTTTATTAGTAGTGTCTGAATCCGGCTCGTATAGAAGTCCGTCAAGATTCCAGCTAAACATGCATGTCAGTCCGAAGATGCTTTGGAAACTCTTTTCAGATATACTGTAATCAATAATCATATGAATCAGCGCTAACTAACTCATATTTTTTTCTAAAAAAACTACTCATATTTTGATGCTTAATATTAACCAAACACACCTTTTTGTCACCAAAATGTACCCCTTTTTCAGTTTATTAGGCTCATCTACAAATTCTAGAATTTTCATTATGTAAGGCCCATAATAAGTTGAAGTTCTCGCAAGTAAAAATGATCCATGGGTGACGAGACTGTTACGGCAATGGAGAGTAGCATGTGTTGGAGATCATGGCCCAATTGCATGTCAAGTCGTTGTCGCAGTGTTTAGGTGCATCTGCAAGGCCTGGTGCAACACTATCTCCATTGACGCACTAGCGCGCCGTTATGCCTGGTCCATCTCCATGCCGAGACGCCATGCTTGCTTTTTTTTTTTTTTTGAAACGGAGGCAAAAGCTTTGCCTCATCCATTAAATAAGAGATAATAGAGTTTGTTACAAGTCACTCAATACACGGCATGAGATCACTCTCGCAAAATAAAGGACCCTAATTTTTTGGCACCGGCGATGATCCAAAGGTTGGCCTCGGTCTCTATGGAGGCAAGCAAAATAGTTGGAGGAGCGCTCTTGTGCTTGAAGACCCTTGCGTTTCGCTCGTTCCAGACAGTCCACGAAACAAGCATGGTAAGGGACGCCTTAGCTTGGTGATTTGGCGTGGCGTTGTCGCAGATACTTGCCCACCAAGCCTCAACTGAGTCGAACAGAGGCCAACCGTTGGTGTGAAGACCGATAATATGGTATTTGTCAATGATCAAAGACCAAAGCCTTCGTATGTAGCGGCATTTGTAGAAGAGATGAGGCCCACATTCCTGCACTCTCATGCAGAGAGGGCAGAGACCACGGTTGGGCCACCCACGTTTTGCCAAAGATCGGCGGTCCAAATTCTGTCTTGTAGCGCCAACCAAGCGAAGAACTTGACTTTGGGGGGGGGGGGGGGGGGGGGCAAGCCTTCCAAACCATTTTGTCCAAGGGTGTAAGAACCATCCCTAAGAATTGTGCCTTGTATGCGGATGCCACACAATGTCATCCTCGGTGAGATCATCAAGTTGGACCTCATGCAAAAGCGCCCAAAGAGTGAAGAACTGCGTGATGTGCTCCGCGGAGATGATGGTGGGCGGTTTGATCTTGAGGACCCATGCATTGTGTGAGAGGGCCTCCCGAACCTTCCAATTCTTTCTCTTTGACGCTTTGTAAATGAGCGGGGCAATGTCTTTTGGCTTGCGCCCATGAAGCCATGCTTACTCCTTTTGACCAACATGAAAGAATACCATAGGAACAAGGTCACCACCATTTGCAGAACCTTGTAAATGTGGAAAGATGGAAAGCGAGGATTATCCATGCGCACATATATTTTTCGTTCTGTATCATCTTGGTGTGCACATATATCCAATAATCTCTATGAAGGCAAGATGGACAATGGATATCAAGCCAGTGTTTCGTTCTTCGAGGACTGCGCGGATACGCATGTATGGTATGAGCACATGAATAAGTACCAGAACTGTGTAACATGGCTAGTGAAGCTTTAAACAACCACTGCTAAAAGATCACAGACAGAAGTGACAGTAGTGAAGCTTTAAACAACCACTGCTAAAAGATCACAGACAGAAGTGACAGAAGACGTGATGGAGTTCCTCAAGATTATATTGGTTGACGAAGAAAAAACTGATTGGATCATGGTCAGAAATCGTTTGTTCCTTTGCCGGCCTACTTCTTTTCTGCTCGTGAATGTTGTGCCGATGAAGTCGAAAATCCAATCCCAATAGTTCCAAAAGGGAGACCAACTACCGAAGAATCCAACAAGAGGACGTAATCTGAGCGTCGGAGGTTGAGAGGCAAAAAAAAGCTCATGAAGTTCGTGTACATGTTTACCTCTTTGTTCATTTCCATTCGTGCTTATAGTGTAGTTTCTTCCCCTGAAGAGTGTTAAAATATTTTCTTCAATTTTGCCAGGAAAGCTAAAGGCACTAGGAAAAGGAAGAGAAAAGAGAAAGATTCAGATCAAGAAGATGGACCATTGGAGGATGCAGAAGAAGAGAAAGATTCAAAATGTAAAATATGGTAAGGTGGCGAGGGGCAAGAAGAGACCATATTGGAGGATGCAGAAGAATATTGTGCAAAACCAAAAAAGTGAGTATTTAGCATTGTGATGTGTAGTTAAACATGTTTACTTTGTTGGTAGTCTATTCATCTATTTGGAAACGGGGGTGTGCTGGAAAGGTGAAATCTGGGAGGAAGGGGAAACCAGAGGACAAGGAAGTGTCTGCTAGAAATATTCCAACAAAGGGTGTGCAAAGAAAATCAGCGAAGTTAGTGTCTGCCTTTACATGTTTGATGTTTCTGAACCGTTCCAGGAAAGGATCTAGAAAGGGCAGTAAAGAAGAACATATAAAATGTGGGGTGAAGAGAATGACCTGCTAGGAATGTTGTAGCAAAAGTTGTGGGAATAAAAGTAGTGAAGTTGGCGTCTGCTGCTGCGGGCGAAAATTAGTGAAGTTAGTGTTTTCGTGTTCATGTGTAATGTACATATTCAACTCTTCTTTTGTATCCTATTAACAAATGTTGATTCTTGGAGGAAAAGAATGTGAAGTCAACACAAGACGTTAAGGTGGAGAAGGATACAAATTCTGAGATGTAAGAGCGAGAACAAAATGATGACGATTTTTCATGCGGTGCTCCACCTTGTTTTAGATGCTATTTGACCTGTGACACTGTAATTTGCGTTGTTGCTATATTTGATGGACTCGCACTATTTTGTGAAGTTCTAATCAGCTTAGAGGTCTCATTTTGAAATTTGAAATGGACCGGTCAAAATCGAAGCCTCGATAGGAATTATGAACACATCGACGGATTGAAATGTGGAAACCATCAAATAATGCATTTTTAGTGATGTAGGTTTTCCGTAATTTTATCATTGTCATGCAGTTTTTTTGAATTTTGATTAAATTATAGTCAAATTTCATACTTGTTGTCAAAATAAAGTTAAATTCTCATTTTGAAACATGAAATTTAGCGTTGGTTTTCAAAATTTCAAAATAGAAACCTTATTTTCTAAAATTAAAAATAGCGTATTAATTTTCTTTAAAAATAATTATTATCTTACGCCCAAATTAATATTTTTGATCAAATACTTGTCAAAATAGGAATCTCATTTTTGAAACATGAAAAATGGGTGCTATTTTGAAATCATGCTATCTTGAAAATTGTTGATTTTGAAATATGAAATAAGCATGTTCATTTTAAACAATATATAATATTTTTGCGCTGAAATTTAAGTGTTTTGGTCAAAATAGAACCCTCGTTTTCGAGAACTGTAAATAGCATGCAGGTTAAAATAGAAACTTCATTTTCGAAATATGAAAAAATGGGTGATATTTTGAAATCATGCTTTCTTGAAAAATGTTGGTTTTCAAATCAGAAATAAGCATGTTCATTTTAAATAATATATAATATTTTTGCGCTGAAATTTTAGCATTTCGATCAAAACAGAACCCTTATTTTTTAGATTTGAAAATAGCATGCTGATTTTCATAAATTTTATCCTTTTTTACGTGCAAAATTCGTAATTTTGATGAAATTCTGGTCAAAATATGAAACTAACATGCAATCCATATGAAAAAGGGTTAAATTTGCTTTTCAGGAAATTGCATCTTTTCGAAATTCTACTAAAAGAAGAAACACCATTTTGACATTATAGTCATATTTTTACGACCATATATCAAATGTTGGGCAAAATTCTAGTCCAAATATAAATGTTGGATTGAAAATTTGATTTAGAGTCTCAGAATAGCATATTTTATATTCTGGTGTGAAATGAGCTGAGTGTATCGTAGCCCTTAGTGTAGTGAATAAAAAATAGCAAAATCGCAGTATTGATTGCCAAGCTAGTACATTTTGAAGGAGGGTAGCAGGATGGTTACACTACAGGCCACATATATGTACATTTACATGCCAAGTAGGTCACAAAATACAAGGTGGATGATCTTCATATACAGTTAGACCCAAAAGTTGATACTACAAAGTTCATTACTGCATAACACCTACCGTTAACACATAAGTTCATACTGGATACTACATACATATCCTAGTCTGCCATTCAATCAGGGTTCATCACATGGGCCAATGAAGCATCAGACCACTGGTCATGTTGACCTGAAGGAACCTGAACAGAGTCTTTTCATCTTCTTTCATCATGGCGTCCTCGACAACTTTTTGCCAGTTCTGCGTCATGATCGCTCATCTTTTTAGAACCTTCGAAATACTTGTCGGTGACAGACACAACCATGCGTTTATACAGATAATCCTTTTATCTCAGAGTTATTGGCTTACCGTGATGCTATGTGACTAACTATGGACAAATCGTTGTCTCATGTAATAATTGAGTCTGATTGTCAAAACCTTTGCAACTTGTGGATGCAAGGTGATGACATGTGCGTCGGATGGCAAGTTTTCAGAGAGATGTGGTCTTATGTCTCGAGTTTTCAGGGATTCAAACTTGTCTACACTTGTATAGGAAGGTCAATGTGGCCGCTCAGCTTTCTGCTACACTCCTTTTCCTTAGATGTTAATCAGTGTACTTTTGATGTAATCCTTGAGTTTCTGATTGAGCCTGTTCAATCAGATATGATCCGCTTGAACGAATAAAATGCCTAACGGGCAGTTCTCAAAATAAAGGGTAGACAATGCAAGAGCTTGCCTGTAAATTATCCAGTGAAATTCACGAAAGACGTGGCGTAGTTGCTGTTTTCCAAATGCCGTTTTGAAGTGCAAGATTGTACAGATAGCACTACAGAGTTCGCCGATCCAGAACATACTTTGGCCAGAACAAGGCAACATTACTGATAAAATACTTGGATTTAGGGTCATAACTTTTTTAACCTCAGTGCTTGACCTTCTGCTTATAAGGTTCAAGACCCCACAAAGCCTACCCGGCCTGACAACTTTCCAAAATACCTCTAGCTGGAAACTTGACCAGACCACAATCCAACCCGTATGAAATGGGATAATTAAGTACAATGTGAAGGCACTCGAGCGCATCAAAATTCGCAGCTACCACTCAATCAAAATCAAGGGAGCACTCATAGTCATCACCTTCACGAACTTGACCGAAGGAACTGTACGCGAGATGATCACCCTTCTTCATCTTGCCACCAAGAAAGCTCTGGGGATCCTTGTCATCATGCTGCACCCTTCCGGTTACCTCCAGGCACAAGCCATTCTTTCCGAGTTTCTTGCTCTGTTTTACCCTGTCAGTTCTTGGCTTCACAGGTCCTGTTTCAACGAAGACTGGTTGCTCTCTGATCGAGGGGCTGGGCTGTATGCGTTGAACCTGATGCTTCTGTTCTAGTGGTCTCATGATCCCTTGGTCAGATTCCGACTCTGCCGCTTCATCACTGTTCAAAATTACCTGCAGAAGATACTTGCAAAATTATATCGGCATCGAAATGTTTCTTTTTCTTATTGAAAGCTTCCAAACTGTGAACCGAGCCTGCAGGAACGAGTTACTACCTTACGGCCCACCAAATCAAATGTGACCGTCACTTTCCCCTTTTGTTTTTCAGCTGCATCCTGAGCTTCGTCGTGCACCTTCTTTAGGTTTGTCTTTTCCTGAAGCAAGAAAAACAGAGAACTGCAATAAATGTCTTTGTATATATCATCCAATTAGAACAACTTGCTTTTCAATATCCTAAAAAACAGTCACATAACATCCTATCATTCTCTAATCCATCAAATTACATCTTTTATCATATATACGCATAAAATAGATGATATATGCATAATTTTTAGGAATAAATGACTCTAGAGTTGATTGCTGAAATGGGCTGATTCTGAGCACTAAAGAAAAATACATTGCATAAATAAATCCTATAAAAAATATAAACATAAATTTTCACATTATGGCTAGGTGTCGTATGCAAATTTCGGTTAATAGCTAAAATTCTTTCGGTATGACTTAATCACTAAAATAAAGGACAGTGAAGATCAACAAATGGGAAAGAATCGGAATGAGTGGATATATATGAGTACGAGCCACAAGGGATGAGATGGATGGAACAATGAAATAGAAACAATCAAACGTCGATTACCTTAGATGAGAGCCAACTATTTCCTTCCATTTCAAAATAGTCACTTTGGTCATCATAAACTTTAGTTCTTGCCGCAGAGTTTCTGTCATAGTCAACAAGCCTTTTTGCATAAGCTTCAGCTGCAACTTCTGTGTCCGAAAGAGGAACTCCAACATCACTTAAACCCGCATATGTACTACCTTCCATCAAGACAAGTGAGCCACAGAAACTACATGGTCCTTCGCCCTCTTGTTCACACACAATTTTTCCACATGATAGGCAGTTGCTAACAAGATTGTGCAGCCGTGCTTGGCATGAACAAGGTTTCCCCTGCTTGAAGACAATAGAACCCTTTGCTGCCTCAGCAAGGGAGATGGCCTTTCCTCCCTTCTTTTTTGGACCTCTCTTGGAGGCAGCATGGGTCTCAGCAGCATCTGATTGAATCTTGGAACTCTGACTAGAAGAAGATGCTGGATCTTTTTGTGTACGTGTCTGTTTCTTTGTTTGGGCAGTTGCTGCATCAGCAGATGGCTTCAAATAAGGCTGAAGGTTAGACGACTGCGAGCTTCCAGCTCCTTTTGAGGGATCAATGTAGCCCCTCCTCTGCAAGTACTCCTGAATGAGGTCCTGAGCAGCTTCTGCTCCAACAATATTCTGCAGAATTGAACACATAGAACGATCAACATTTTACTTCACCTAAGTAACAGTAGTTTCCACGTTCATGGCGTGTGCATAATATAAAACATGATAAGCTCATAAACAGTGGTGTCACTCAGAAGAAGCAGTCTGGAGTATGTACAGGTACAATTCCAAACGAATTTAAAAAATGGAACTAGAGCTCCTTTATAACACAAAATGGCCACACATAAAATTTGAGAAAGCCATGCACAACGCTCAATTGAGAAAGGTTAATGCAACACTACAGTGACACGGGTGTCAAGGGCACACATTAGTTTGATGATGATGGTATTTGGGCTGAATATGCCCAGGTCATCCTTTCAACTATATTCGAGATGCTCCGCAAAAGATATGTAGACGCACTGCCAAACCAATAGTCAATGTACATGTTCACAAGAAAGCAAATCATTTTCATCATACACCACAATACATGTGTCGATCAGATCAGCAAGACAAGGGCAGGCTAACTATGCACTAGTCTAAGTTTCCCTTAGAGATGTAACTACATCTCAAGCTCTACACTGCCAGCGAACATGCACATATGCATATATTAAGTACATAGAACAGATAAGATGCTTGAAACATACTCACAACACATTAGGTTACAAAATGGGATTCATGATGATATGATTCGTTAAGCACCATGTTCTCCACTAGCCGCATACAAGTCTAACATGACACGCTTTGATCATTCATCAGTTTAAAACCAACAGCCAACCCTCAACCAGAAATAGCAAACTGCCAGTGGCACAATGCAGCAACCAGACTATCAAAACTACTAACAATTATCTTCAAGCTCTGAAGGTTGATCTGACATGAAACCAACCCTAACGTCAGCCAAATTTACTAAAAACCGCACAAACCCTAATCTGAGAAACCCCCCAACCGGATGCAGATCAGGCCGCCGCGCCAACCAAGCGCACACGCGCAGCAAGCTCAAATCAGAAGGCCAAGCGCGACGCGACATGGATCATGTGCTGTACGCTATCGTTCCGGTGACGGAGGGGCGTGTGGCGGGGGTACGGACCGCGAGGTAATCGGCCGCGTCGGGCGGAGGCGCGAGTTCGCAGAAGGAGACGAGGCCGGAGATGAGGCCGTCGTCGAGCTCCAGGGCGCTCCCCGTGCGGCCCCTCAGTTCCTGCAGGGCGCCCTTCAGCCACTCGCCGGACGTGCTCGCCGACGTCGCCATCGCCGCCGCCGTTGCCCACGAGCGCGGAGGCCTCGCAGTAAAAGAACCGGCGTATTGCACTTTGCAACATGGACCCCGAGTTATACGGCAAATAAACGAAGGGGTCTCCCGTCTACGTTTTCCGGCTTTGCACTTGCGTTTTATCCAATTTACAGAAAGGTCCTCACCTTATCCCCACGAGGCCGTGTCGCCGTGAGGCTTCCTTCCCCAGCGAGCAGAGAGAGCAGAGGAGTGAGAAGCGCCCCCCTTTCCGATGGCCTCCACGTCGTCGTCTCCGCTCTCTCTTGTCCTCCTCCGGCCGCTCCCATGCAGATCCCTCCTCCTCTCAAAGCACAGGAAGCCATTTCCCACCCCAAGAACCGGCCGCCTGGCAGCTTCAGCAGCAGCAGGAGCTCAGCAGCGGTTGCTGCGGCCGCCGGAGACCGGCCGCTGGAGCAGGAGCTCGAGGAGCGGCAGAGACTTCGCGTGCTTATCCTACAACAACCCGCCCCCGCCTTCCGATAAGGTGATGCGCCGCCGCTCCATTTCTTGATGCCCTACCCTACTGAGGCTAGCAGCAGTGCTTCTTGTTGCTTGGTGCAGAATTTAGCTTCTTGAAAGAACAGAAGAACTAGTGTTGAAATTTGAAACACGTCCAGTGCATCAATAGAAAAATGTGGCCGATGCATCGGTGAAACATCAATCTATGTGCAACGATATTATCTAGCCATGGAAACTTACTGAACTCTAGTTGGACTGTGAATATGCCTGCCTTTCTGATCTTGTCCTGCTGACAATCAGACTCTGTTGCGTTATTTGGATGTAAGCAGGATTCGAACGAGTGGCCCATCCTTCGCCGGTGGGATGTGCCGTGGGAGTGGCAAACTGTTGTGCTCAGCATGGTGGGCTGTGGAGTAAGGTACTCTTATCCTGCACACCGGATGGTTATTTTCAAATAAGTATCTATCTTGTATATGCATGCTGGTTGTGGTTGGTGATGCCTATTTGCAGTTTGGCATGTTAACCCTAAGAAAGTATCCTGAGCGTTCTTTAGACAGCTTTGCTCTGACAGGATTGGTTGAGCAGTCGATATTGCAATACGTAGGGTTTTCAGCCACGGGGGCAACTATAGATGAGAAGGCAGAAATACTGTTCCTCGGACAACTGTATGGATCTATTCTTGCTTGATACTTTTTATGGTAGTGTGTACATACGAAAGGATGGATGTTGCCCATTTCAAAATATTCAATTCTGTTTATTTTTGTTGTCTTATGCAGTAGCGTGACTGCTGTTGTGCTTGGTGTTATATTTAGCATCACCAATACCTTCCGACCATTCCCTGATGATGTCTTCCGTTACGGTCAGGACATTATCTTATTAATATGCTTACTTTTAGTTCATTTGATCTTGTGCAAAGAGAGTGGTGCATTCTTTCCTGTAGACTAATTTTTTCAACTGTCAGAAGTGCTGTCGGTTATTTACTGCAACTGGAGTTTCCTTGTAACTATGAATTTAAGAGTTCCTCTTTTTCATGAATGCTGCTTTTAACACTTTAGTCAAGGTCAAAGATTATTTTTGTGATTTTTTGGTAGGAAGTAAGTTGACACTGTGTTTGGGACTAAAGGCTTTGTTGTTGTTGTTGTTGTTGAAGTAAGTTGACATTGTAATTTTGACCTTTCAGATGTCAAAGAACCATTCAAGCTGCAAAATGGCTGGCTTCTGTGGGCTGGTATTGGCCTCTTTGGTGCAGTCATTTCCATTGCTTTAGTTGGAGCTGCCATGACCTATCTGAATGGTGCACCTCCAGAGAGAGAGGTCAGGCTCTGTCATATGCGTTTAGCAGACAGACTTTTCTTGTGCATCATCATCTATTAACCGTTGCTCCTTACACTTCTGTCACCTTATAGACTTACACTAGTCTGACTCCATTCACCTTTAATTTGCACCCCGATTTGTTCATTGAAAAGTAAAATGGTAAATAAAGCATTTTGTTGGACAGTTCAGAATATGCCAAATGTAAAAGTTCTTCCTAAGAATCTGTTTTGTTTTCATATGACCAATCTTTTGACGTATCTTTATGTAATCACTTTTACTCATGCAAGACTTACTCAATATATTCATAACCTGAGACTGTTCTATATGTTCTCTGTCAAAAAAGAAAGACTGTCCTATACTTTGGAGTTAGTACGAAACTATTGTCAAATCAAAAGATACATTTGCCAGAACAGAGAGCTATGTTGTTAAACATTTGGAAACATAGATTCTCTTATTTTCGGTTGGCAATTGATTTCTCTGAGATGCCTTATAATTTTGGATGTTCAATTTTTTTATACCTATATGTTGTACAACTACTGCAGTTAACCCATTTAATGGGTAGTGGGTACTACTACATGACTACTGATCTATTTCTGGACTCTCTCTTTGTTATCGCAGAAGGACTCACTGGTCCTTTTACTGCCCCTAATTGGCTCATCAACTCTCAGGTAGCATCTCACTAGCTTTTTTGTTTTACTTGCCGGCTGTCTATACACCAGGCTATCAGAACTTTATTTATTTTTCAAATTTTAAAATTGGTAGCACTGCCTATTTGGTGGGAATAACTGGAGTTCTAGCACCAATTCTGGAGGAGACTGTGTTCCGAGGATTTCTAATGGTGTCCTTGACTAAGTGGTAAAAGTTGATATTGTATTTATTTTTCTAGAGCCTGCAGTTTTGCATGTCGGTGTATTGAATAGTTTGCTATTGGTACAGGTTTCCTACTCCAGTCTGCGTGATTCTCAGTGCTGCTGTATTTGCCTTCGCTCATTTGACACCTGATCAATTCCCACAACTGTTTGTACTTGGTAATTTTCTAGGAGACTCAGAACTAATGTGGAAAACCAAGTGAATTCCATTTTTGCCATCTGTGCATGAACATACTTAGGGCTCCTTTGATTCAAAGTATTTTCTTAGGAAATTTTAGGGATTAGAATCCTTAGGAATTTTTCCTATGTTAGTTGTTTGATTCATAGGATTGAATCCTATCGGAATTTTTCCTAAGGATTTCTTTCTACTACCTCCCATAGGATTTCTAGCATCCACTCAAACCTCTTTGAAAGAATCCTTTGTTTTTTCAATGATGCAATCAAACAACCCAAAATCCTGTAGGATTGAAATCAGATGACATTCCATCCTATGTTTTTCCTGTTCCCGCGTTTTTATAACCCTGCGAATCAAAGAGGCCCTTAGTTGCCGACAAACTTTGCCATATGGTCCATGTTGCTGTATGGGATGCTGCTGTTGGGACTTCCCCATATTGGGGGCAAACCAGCAGCGCATGGCACCCTGCCACCAGTAGCGAGTCCAGTGCACACATATTTAGGGGAGCTTCATGTTAGAGATAAAGTCCCCATATCAGTCTATCTGGTAGCAGGAAATTGATGGTGGGGCAGCAGTTCAGGATAATTAGGAAAGAGGTAGTATAGGACTTGAATTAGTTCCCAGTTAGTCTCAAGTCTTATGGGATCAGATTAGGTGGTAGTTACCCTGATGTGAACAATATTCAATATCAGCTGTTGTGTTTACATCTGGTGTAACCGTTATGTGGTATGTTATAATTGTTGTCTTCTCTTCTAAAGAAAGAAGCCAAAACTGGCTACAGAAATGTGACAGACGAAGCTGTTACGATGAAACAAAGAACAAGCACAACATGCAACATTTTGTGAAATTTGGTCTGAGGACTACAGTCTGTCAGTGGTGTCTTCTTCAGGACAAATTATCAGTTTTACCATTATGTTGATACAAATTTTCTAAATGTTCCGCAGGTGTTGCACTGGGGTTTACATATGCTCAAACTCGCAATCTTCTAGCTCCTATTACAATACATGCATTTTGGAACTCGGGAGTTATACTACTGCTAACCTTTCTTCAGGTACGTCTTATCATTTGTGTCAGTAATTTGCTGGATGAAAATGCTAAGGAAATTATGAGTTGATTAACATGCAGAATAGCACATGAACAGGGGCAGCTAATTCATGTTCCCTTCTTCCTATGTAACTGACATATGATCTTTTATTGCTTCAGTTGCAAGGATACGATATCAAGGAGCTATTGGGGGCGTCTTGAAGTCTTTATAACCGTCCAGATTTTAGCTTTGTGCATATCCTTGAGTAACTTCTGCAAAAAGATCTGGAAGAACAATGAGCTTTCCTTTATTCGACTGCTTAGTGTATGATCTTACTCGGCAAGGCACACAATGTATGGTCTACAAGATGTCTTACAAAATATGATTATGTATGGTTCGTTTCATACTACTGCCAACCTACGTGGTGGAAAATGTTCAATCATACAAATAGAAAATACGGTTATTGCTATAAGAAATGCGTTGTACGTGGCTTTCAGGTTGGCTCAAGTAATGGTTCTTCCTTGCAAGTGGGCAATGGATGTTCATACCATGCTAGGTGCATTAAGTAAAACTTATACCAATAAATCTATCTCACTGGCATTTTCTATTGTTTTTTCTTATGGATGTACTGTGTGAATGGAGGGAACTGCAGGTATGCACCAAGTTGTTCTTTCTTTGCTACATGATTGACATGCTCTGGTTTGTCCTATCTAGTAACTTCTTTTGAGTAAAGAGGTTGATGTTAACGGCTTCATTATACTATCGGGAGGTCAGATGTTGCTTTCTGGGCCAGTCCATTTCAGCCAAAAAAATAATTTAGGCCGTGCAATGTAAGTTCTGTAGTGTGCATGGACAAACAAATTATGAGGATGCATGAAAAATGCTCCTTTGAAGATAGTAAATTAGCAAGATATGTGTTGCTGGCACCACATATTTGCTCAATAGGGTTGTAGGAAAAGGAATGCATAAAAACTGGAGTTGATTTTTCATTTCCTTTCTAAAAACTATCTGATTCATGGAAGCTCTAATGACTCGTATTTAACCAGCTTTGCAAATGCGAATGTAATCCAGGGCCAGAGTTGTTAAGATGAAATGGTCAAATTTCCTTTTACATTTCACAGTAACTCAGTAAGTATCTGTTTTTATATGCTCCTAAGATATAAGATATGGAACATCTGTAAGCTCTCCAATGGCACACTTTGGCTGCAAATTTCCAGCACTGTAGCTTGACGCACATTTGGATTGATAATCCCAAAGACTCAAAAGCTGGGACTCTTTTTCTTATCAAACAAACAGAAGATACGACCCTCGATACAAAATCTAGCACAGGTTGGAAGATATGGTACCATAACGTAGATTGCAGAGTCCTAAACATGCATTTGTTGGTGTGTGCTCTATTTTTAGCAAGTTCACAAAAGTTGGAAAAGGAAAAATCCAACCCGCAGATTAGGCAATAAAACAAAGATAATGCCCCTTTGGCAAGAACGTTCTGGTGCTCCAAGAACTACAAACCAAGAATGCGACAAGGACATCAAGAAGGTATGCGTTTGAAGAGTTCAACCCAAACCATCTCCCGATGTGGATCATGGTAGAAGACAAGAGTTGTGAACGTGATCATGTTTTGTTTTCAAAAACATGGAATTGATTGGGTGGTAATATCCTGCCTGGAATTGGGGAGGCATGGGAAATTTCTGAGTTATTTTTGGTACTAAGTTATTTGTAAGTTGTAACATGGCCAAAATCTTGTCTTTAAGCCGTTGGCATGATTATTATGTCAGCTGATTCAGCGCAGGAAAGATGATACAGAAAGTAGCATGGCAAAAAAAATGGGGATACCTTTGACAGAAAGAGAGGCTGTACAAGATCATGTATGGCCAAGTCATCATATTTAACTATGCTAACTGTGATACTTAAAAACAGGATCTTATAAAA
Source organism: Triticum aestivum (assembly GCF_018294505.1). Taxonomy (NCBI): domain Eukaryota; kingdom Viridiplantae; phylum Streptophyta; class Magnoliopsida; order Poales; family Poaceae; genus Triticum; species Triticum aestivum. The sequence continues at coordinate 444,701,770 of NC_057806.1, read as the reverse complement.
TAATGAGCAATGAACTGTATACAATTGGTGACGGACCAGAACATATGATAAAGCACTCAAGCAAGCTGAGATTGATTCTACGACAATGACTGATTGTGAAATAAAAGTTGATATATATATCAATATATGCGACAACAGTTTGCAGTGAGTTATACGATTCTTGGTAGAAAACTGAAGGCAATTACACTGCTAAGGCTATCATTGTAGGAGATGACGATGATTATTTTTTAATGGCATTAACTGGGATGAAGGTTTCCCCACAGTGCAGTTTTTAAACAGTTACCCCGCCTTTTCAGTTAAGCTATTGCACAGGTTTAGAACAAAAAGTAGCAATCACAAATTCATAGGTACGTGTACATCTGTTGTCACATCAACTTTCATCCAAATTTCCATCAATGATGTTAACAGTAGAAATAAGCTAACCGTTGCTCCAGTACGTGCAAAATGGATCATCCTAGTGAGAACAAATTAGACAGTGGTGAGAAATGATTCCGTAAAAGAGAAGGAATTTTTTATGCAAAGTAAATCTCGAATGCAACCAGAAGCGTAATAGCGTATATGTACTGAAAATGATGTGTAGTAAGAAGAGATATCCTTTTCTATATACAAGGGAGTTTCTAAACCAGAGAATGGAGGAATATGTATTGGTATTCTTCAAGAAAATTAATCTAGCAAGAATAAATCCTGGATTGTGGTGTTGATGTATTTGAAAGTGTTTAGCTTCCAAAGCGTACTCCCTCCGTTCAGAAATATAAGGTGTTTTGGATATTTCAATATGGACTATATACGGACTGAAATGAGTGAACAAACACACTAAAACATGTTTGTATACATCCAATTCACTAAAAAGTTAGAACATCTTATATCTGTGAATGGAGGGAGTACTAAAGAAACTGTTCAGACCATACCTGTTTATGAATGTTTTTTAGGGGTTGTTTAGGGTGTCCTAGATCATAATTTAGGTCTGAAGTGAAAGGGACAAATAATCCCCATATATGTTGCCAAGTTTGTCTTCATTGAGATACTAATCCTTGATTAAATAAATCCAATAGATTCAAAAGGAGACTGGATAAAATATTATCTTATTGCAAGAGGGGCTTCAGAGTTGTGGGCCTCATCTAGTCATGTTTAAGCAGCTGTAACTTCTTTCATAAAGGGTATGTTAAACTCCCCTTGCCGACTATCGTTTATGACCTGGAATACAAGGCATATAATAGGAGCCTAGAAATCTGACAGAAAAACAGTTAATCTTACACAGTAGTTATATAAGTACTAGTTTCCTACCTCATGTCCTCAAGTTACACATGATACCTTCGTCTTCTATTCATTCTTCTTTCCCATATATTTAGGTCCATCAAGCCATCTCTGTATTTTTTTCTGGGTTGATAAATTCCTGTACCATATTAGATAACTGCCAGTAAGAGTTTTGCCATCTTTGCACAAGCACAAAGCCACAAACAAGGGATATAAATAGTAGACCGTGCATAGTTGATAAGTCCTTGCACTGTATTAGAGAGACAGATTCGTGAGTTTGTCTTCACCTAGGCAACTTGGACCCTAAAACCATACACTACATCCATATAGGTAATACAAGAGCAGTGCAACCTGTATCAGGCTTCACCCTTGTTAGGCATGGATGAGAGAAGTGATATGGACAAGTCAGAGGAGGTACTTCTGCCTGGTTTCCGGTTTCATCCGACAGATGAAGAGCTGGTAGGTTTTTATCTCAAGCGAAAGATTCAGCAGAAACCCCTTTCAATTGAGCTCATCAGGCAGCTGGACATCTACAAATATGACCCATGGGATCTTCCAAGTAAGCTGCTACCTTCTCTGTATTGTTCTTATTTGGTTTGTTCTTATTTGTTACTGAATGGAGCAACAAGGAACTTTGATCTTGTAAAGGCTTTAGCTTCAAATAACCAAATAAATGCCAGCATATACAATTTTGCATTTATCTATCAATAGAATGAATGGAAGACATCTCTCTCTAGTAACATGCAGACACCAGATATTATGCCCCACGTTAGAGATGAGATAGAATTTCAAAATTATTCCACACTCACCATCTTGCTTCTGCCGAATGCATGGAAGATAAACTCATAGCCTCCTTACTTTTGGGAAACTACAGAGCAAAGATACAGTCTTCATAGTTAACCTATATGAAAGTTAAAACGAACAAGAGAGAGAACTCGTGATTTCTGATACACTTCAGTACAAAGTTTTACTCTTAATACAAGTTGGGCAATCTTCTAGCAATATTTCAAGCCATGAGTAAACTAGTGGTCATGGTAAATAAGACCATATCATACTCAGACGGAGCACAGAAGATCCAAGATTGTGCATATCCATTATGTATGCATGCAACATATTCAAAATACAATAGTAACCATAATTATAGCAAAAGTCACACAAAACATAGACATTATTTTCATAATATAAGAGCATTTTTTACACTAATACTTAAGAACCTTCTCATCAGAAAACCAAACTAAATATAGTTATCCACCTTAAATATCTGCAAACATTACTTCATTGCATTGGATTATTCACCTTTACTTTCTCTGATATTTTATTCATTACCTTGCTCTCACTTAGAACTTGCAAGTTCTGGGGAAAAAGAATGGTATTTCTACTGCCCAAGGGACCGGAAGTACCGTAATAGTGCTAGACCAAACAGAGTCACAGGAGCTGGATTCTGGAAAGCAACAGGAACAGATAGGCCCATTTACTCCTCCGAGGGAACCAAGTGCATAGGCCTGAAGAAGTCTCTTGTCTTTTATAAAGGGAGAGCAGCAAAAGGGATCAAGACTGACTGGATGATGCATGAGTTCAGGCTTCCTTCACTAACTGATCCATCACTTCCTAAAGTACCAATAGACAAAAACATTCCAGCCAATGTAAGCCTCTTATTCAAAACATTTACTTATAGTGCTAAAATTCCAAAAATATCTCGATATATGATGTATATCTTCTGATGACAGGATGCCTGGGCTATTTGTAGGATATTTAAAAAGCCTAGTTCAATGGCACAAAGAGCGCTATCCCACTCCTGGGGTCCTCAGTCAACTGCAACAATAGAGCCAGATCTCTTATCTGCCCTGCAATCCATACAAGCTTCACATTTTGCTTTCGAAAGCTCCCCTTGCTCAGCAGAAGTTGCAATACCTGTGAGTCGGCTCAATAGCCAGCATTACTTTCATGAGCAGCAGCAGCAGAAACCCAACAGTTCACAAAATGGCTCTTCATGTAAAGTCATAAATTTCAGCCGTGGTCCGTCTTTAACTCATATATCAGACAAAGACATCCATAGTGGTCCAATCATCTTTCCATTTGAAACACAGACCCTCCAGAGGTCATCAGATGCCGTGCTTTTCAGCATAGCCCCTGGAATAATCAATAGCATGAATGAAGCCTCGCCAGAGATAGAGTTTGAACACCCTGAACAGTGCAACGGGTACGCAGTTGATTGGGTTATAGACACAAATGAAGGTATTGGAAATAGGGACGAAGATCCATATACAAGAAAACCTGACAATGGACACAATACAGGCAATGAGTATGGAGTTCCACCCAAAATAAAATTCCCCTTTGATTTGGGGTTACATTCTTCAGATGATTGGATATCCAATGTGCCATGTGAATCTCTCAATTGTCCCCCTGCCTCTCTGAGAGATGTCCAATAGCTGCTCGAAGGAAAAAAAAATATACATAGTTAGATAATACAAGAAGATGAGCAACCTTCATTTGCTAGCATTTCTGTCAGCAATTGCCCTTGTACATTTTCTGCTCAGTGTATACTTTGTGAATCCTACCCACCTGTACAAAAGATAGGCTAATAGAGAGAGAAATAGATTTGGTTGTATGTATTGAGTGCTTCAGTATTATGAATACATATACTTTCCCTGAGAATTATAAGTGTGCCCTACATGTCAAATATCATAAAGTGAATGACGAATTAAGTTCAGCAAAGAGCCTGACTCAGTTGTATTGTCGGTGCAAATTTAGAAAGGCATCAAGTCTTCCCCATGATCAGGAACAAATGTCACTAATCAGATGCCTAACAGGTTTAGAACAACTACCAATGCAAAATCTGGTGAACAGTGTAAAAAGGCTCAACAGTATATCCAATATACCAATGATATCCATTGCACATTGCTTACATGTAACCAACTAGCGCTCTTCTCAGAACTCCCCGAGATGGTGTCATTATTTCATCTCAGTCAATGTACTGTGCTGCATTCCAGTTTTATTTATAGAACTCTTTGACCATTTCACTTTACACCATACTCAATCCAGGCTCTTTCTTTTTGCCCTTTAATGATTTTCTGACTCTCGCTACTTCCTCCCAGTCTCCAGAGTTTGCTAGAATGTTTGACAGCATTGCAAAAGAGCTTGGGTCATAATTATCTTCACGTATCCTATTTTCTACAAATCGTCCAAGTACAGCATCATCATGAACTCTGCAAGCAGCAAGCAGTGTGCTCCATACCATCAGGTCAGGCTTCATAGGCATACTCTCAATAAAACTTTTTGCCTCTGCAAGCCTCCCAGATCGACCAAGTAAATCAACCATACAACAGTAGTGATGTAACACAGGCTCAAGCCCATACACGTTTCTCATAGATTTAAAGTAGTTAAAGCCTTCTTCAACTAAACCGTTACGGCTGCAAGCAGATAAAATACTCACTGGTACAACATTATCTGGTTTCACTCCACGCCTAATCATCAAATCAAACATCTCCAAAGAATCCTGACCGCTTCCATGCTGAGCATATCCATCAATTATAGCTGTCCAAGTAACTAAATCCGGGGAATTTATTTCATCAAAAACTTTACGAGAATCATGCAGGTTGCCATTTTTGGAGTACAGCTTCACAAGTGAACTGCTTACTGATAGATCAGACAGTATTCCTGCCTTAATTGCATACCCATGTAATAGTTTTCCATAGAGCGGTCTTGCTATGTTAGCACATAGGCTAAGGATAGATGAGCATATGAACCTATCTATCTGAAAACCAGCTGCCATCATAAGCTGAAATAATGAGATTGCCTCGTCAGTGCAACCATTTGTAGAGTATCCAGATACCATTGAAGACAACATGACCTGATCTTTGCATGGAGTTGCATCAAAAATTCTTCTAGCTGTTTGTACTTCTCGACATTTGCAATACATGGAAACCAAACAAGTGCTAACAGACGTAGTTTCTCCATAGACACGAAGAATGTGTCCATGAACTTCCTTCCCTTTGAGCAAATAGTCTGGTCCATTACAAGCTGAAAGAATGGCAGATAACGACACATGGTCAGGCTTAAGGTTATCAAGAATCATATTCCTGAACAGTCGGAATGCCTCATCTGAATGGCCATGAGATGCAAAACCAGCAATCATTGCAGTCCATGAGACTTCATCCCGTTCCTGCATTTCTTCAAAGACCTTGCAGCTATCTTCCATTTCACCACATCTAGAGTACATGGTGGAGAGTGCACTGCCCACAAGGACACCATGAACAAACCCATCTTTTATAACCAGCGAATGCAGCTGCCTGCCAAGCTCAATTGAGTCCACAGAACTGAAAATAGAAGCATAGCATTTGTCGTTTGGTCTTAGACCCTGACGAAACATCCTCGTTAACAGCTGAATTGATCTCGGTAGGTTATGACTACTAATCCCAGATATGAAAGTCGACCAGATACTTTTGTTGCTTACTCTGCCAACTTCTTCAAACACCTTCTCGGACAACTCAATAGCCCCAATATTAGCATATGTGCAGATCAAAGCCTCCTTGACAACGTAATCCAAGTACAGCTCTGTCTTTATGATCATTCCATGGATCTGGCTAGCCTCTCGTATCATGTGCATCTGGGAGCAGGCGAGCAAGATGCTAGTAGCCGTGTATTTGTTGATCGACACGCCACTCCGGACCATATCTCTGAGCAGCCGAACAGCGCCTACTGGCTCCTCCTGCTGCACAAAACCAGCGATCGCGGTGGTCCAGGATACCACATTCCAGACCGGCATCCTCCAGAACTCCCTCATGGCAGCGACCATATCACCCGACTTCGCATACATGTTGACGATCGCCGTCCCAATGAACACATCGTACTCGGGGTCACGCCGAAGCACCAGCCCATGCACTGCCTTCCCGACGCACAGCTCCGCACCTGCCGCACAGGCACTGAGGACACCGGAGTAAGTGAAGGAGTTGGGCTCGCAGGAGCCCCATGCCATGTCGCCGAACATCTCGACGGCGAGACCGTGCTCGCCGTTGCGCGTGGCCCCGGAGATGACCGCGTTCCAGCAGACCACGCTCCCGCGGTCGCCGTCCGCGAACGCCCTGAGCGCGTCCCCGAGGCGGCCGCTCTTGGCGAGCAGGTCGACCATGCCGCTGCAGACGTAGGCGTCGCCCGCGAGCCCGTCCTTCCAGGCGGCGCAGTAGAGCTGCTCCGCGAAGGCGACACTGCCCGCCCCGGCGCCCGTGGCGGCCGGGGCGCAGGCCGCGAGCGCGTTTCCGTAGGCGAACTGGCTGGGCGTGTGCCCCGCGGCGCGCGAGCGGACGAAGCCCGCGAGCTCGGGCGGGAGCCGCCCGAGGCGGTCCGGGCGCGGCACTCCGTCGAGCAGGTGGGGGACACCGGCCCGGGTGGCGGAGGAGAGCGTGCGTATGTGGGCGGAGAGGGCGGGGGAGGGGAGGCGTGGAGGCATCGAGACGGCGGAGGGCAGAGACGGCGTGGGGTGGGGATGCAACCGGAGTGAGGGCGCGTGGTTGAGCGCGCGCTGTCGCCGCCTCGGCGGTGAACTTCTGCACTTGAATTTTTCAAGGCGATGGGAGTGTCTGTCCCGTACTACGGCTTGCTAGTGTCTATGTGATGTTGCACAAAAACATGCAAGTCTAGCCTACTTTAGGGTGCTGGATTTGAAATTCTCAAGAAATCTACTCTAGATCCAAGATGTTAGTGCTTGCTGCTAATAAGAATGGTAGCCCTCATTGCTGCTTGCAAATGTTTAGCTTGATTGCAGACAAGAGGCATCAAGTCAAGATGGCCGAGTTGGTCTAAGGCGCCAGTTTCAGGTACTGGTCCGAAAGGGCGTGGGTTCAAATCCCACTCTTGACATACAGTTTTCATATTTTTTTAAGCTTTTGAAAGCTAATTATATATGCCCTTTCTCATCCTAGTTTTATCTATTGTAATCTCAGAGTTCTCTTTTCACAATCCAGTCTTCGAAAATTCGTAACATATCTTTCCAAAAATGCTAGTACATATTTTTCTGAAGCTTTTTTTTTTAAGTTGGATATAAGTTAATGCAACTTCCACATGTACATCTTCATCTCAATGAGAGCTACTGATAGCTAAATACTCGTGTGTTGCAATAAAAATATTTTAACTGTCTAATCAATAATACTAGCTAAATACTCATGTATTGCAATGGAAGCAACTTTATTCTGGTGGTTCAACGTAGGAAATTTTTGGTTCAGTTGAGATAGAGATATGTTGTGAGGAGGCGAAGGTAAAGAAAGATATGATATGATTGAGATTTTGTACATGCAACTATGTGAGTTGATTTTATTGTTCGCTTGCAAGTGATTTCCTGCTGTTGGTGATTTATTTGATTGTTGTTGATTACGTTAACAGTAGAGATTAATTTGGTATTGTGGTTGTTGGTTTTTTTATAAACTTGGCCAAACATTACCATGAGACAATTGAGACGAAGGGAGTAATTCCAAGTGTGTAGTGCAGATTAGAACTTTCTCATGTACGACTTCATATCCATCAGAGTTATTTCTTTCAACTTCTAGAATAAAGTAGGAGTATGTTCTAAATTCTAATCACAGTTCAAGCTATTGCAAGCTAAGCGTCCTCTGGTCATATTCCATCCACTTCCTGCCATAATTCACAAGTTGATAAGCAAAGGACAAGTGGGATTTCACAAACTAGTAAAGGCGGAAGGGATGCAAGCAGATAGCATCTACATTGTCCGCGACAGGCTGTTGCTTTAATAATTGTGCAGTTCTAATTATACACTTGCGGGCGTGACACCTTGTGTCTAATTATACACTGTCCGCCTGCATCCCTAGCAAATGGCGGAAGAAATAAACAGGCAGGGTAATGCTAATTTGAAGATCAACCAGCGATTACCTTGCCTTGATTGAAAAAACAACTTTCCAGATGATTTTTTTTTTGGAAAAAAAATACAAAATCAGTGTTCTGAGTCTTAAAACAATCATTTTGCATGAAGAGCAGGAATCACATCACAAATAAGCCTTGGGAGGACAAAACATCACACAAGTATCTTTGCACAGCATAAGATCAACAATTTAACCGTTTTCCCTGGAGAAATTCCACAGATGGCCAGCTAAGATGATAAAATCAGCTGATCATGCAAAGATTAATCTATTGTAGAGCCCATGCAAGCGCACACATTTTTGTAAACTAATTACGTTGGGATAAAGAGATTGCATTTGAATTCCTTCCAAATAAAAAAAATCCCAATTGGAGGGGTAAAAAAGTGGTGTCCAAATGGCAAACAAGTAGATTAAAACGAAGTACTATGTATCTTTGACCCAATGCCTCAACAACTACAACATGCACTCTACAAGTAGCATATGGGTGTCCTTGGAATCAAATAGAACAAACTCCAGTTTTTTTTTTTTGCGGCAAGAGACTTTATTTCTCATATTATCGTCATACCGTTTACAAGATGATGAGAAACAAATTCAGTAATACAGTATAATAAGAATCCCAAAGGCTGGAAGATATAAATCTAAAAGAGTGTTTCGCGAACTCATCAGCAACTTGATTAGCATCGCGACAACGGTGCATATAAGTAGATCTCCGGAGCTCCATCGCCATTTGGTTGCACTCTATTATGACTGTAACATTCGGGCCCAAGTACTCGTCCATCAGTTGCACAGAGTTCACTGCAAAACTACAGCCAGACTCGATCTCTATACTGTTGCACCCCATGTTAGCCGCCAAGAACATACCATCCTCAATTGCTATAGAACATCCAGGATATGGCGCCCAGTTATAGAACCCCAAAACAAGGAAGCACTCCAGGAAGAATTTTCCACGCAAAGTACTTTATCTTTCCTGGAATCCAAAGGCCCCAAATGTTCGTCTCCAGTTTATTAAGGGACTCTTTGATTCGTAGGATTTTCCAACTGCATGAATAGGAAAAACGTGGGATTGGATTGGCATGTCATCTTGTGAGTGGATGGTAAATTTCCTATGAAATCTAGTGCAAATGAATCCTATGGAAAAATTCCTACGGTTTACAATCCTACGAATCAAACAACCCACATAGGAAAAAATCCTAAGGATTAGAATCCTTTAAAATTCCTTTGAAAATCCTTTGAATCAAAGAAGCCCAAACGTTTTGCCTATCTCATTAGAATGCGGGGATTGAGGCTCCGTTCGCTGCAAAGGTTAAGAAAACTGTGGGAAACTGAAAAACAGAGGAACGTCTAGATTTTTTCATCTAGATTAGAAGTCTGTAGGAAAGCTGAGAAGATGTGTTCGGTAAAGCAAAGGAAGGCAAAGGTATCTGTAGGTCCCACTAGTACAAAGCATGGTCGGTCTATTTTCTCATCCACTCGTTGATGCGTCCATCTGGCAGTGGTGGGGTCACACAAAGCAAGGCAATGGTGGTGCATGCAGGTCCAGCTAAGATTTCCTGTACTTTGCCTCGTGCTTCCGCCCGATGTTTTCTTTCCTGTAAAACTGGAGGCTACAGCAACTTCCCTTTGGATCTTGAGGAGCTCATTCCTGCACACCGAACGCAGTTTGGGAGAACTTTCCTTCATTTTTTTTCCTGCAAGTTTTCCTTTAAAATTCCTTTGCACCGAACGGAGCCTGAGTGAATGGAACTCTGTATCTAATATGGAGTTTCTCAAGTGTACTTTTCTGATCCAAGGAGCAGGGCAGCAAGGAAATGAGAGTGAGGAACAGAAAAATTGTTATAGATCAATAACCACGAATGCAAGGTGAAACCAAATTAACATAAGTAGATTCAACATGCATTCAGAAATGAAACTGCAAATGGGTATCAAATGTTTCACAATCTCTGATGTCACGGCGGCAGAAGGATTTCAAGTACTCTAAAACATTTAGCTAGAAGGGACTAAACCATTGATCATAACCACCAACAAAAATATTTTCCTTGTTTACAGAACACCATCGCACTTCGCACTTCTGTTTCAAACAGATTACTTTGAGGTCGTCTTGTCCTTGGTCTTCTGTATTTTCAACACCTTCTTCACGATCTTCTGCTCCTCAACCAAGAAAGCGCGGATGATCCTGAAGGAGAACATGAATCCAATGAGACTACATAAAGGATAGGTTTGAGGTAATGACATTAGATGGTTGTAAGGCAAAGTTTGCTCACCTTTCCCTCACTGCAGTTCCAGAGAGCACTCCACCATAGGGACGGTTCACAGTCCTGCGGTTCCTAGACAACCTTGATCTTTTGTATTCAGTAGGCCTGAGGTGGGGAATCTGGAAATGGAAGTATCAGATCATGAGCCATCATGTTGCAATATTCTTCAACCAAAAGGCAAAAATTCAAACACAAATGTCCTCTCAACTTAAAACAAGCATGGCAGAAGAATCTCATTTCACTAATAAAAACAAGCTGAGTGAGCAAATGGAGTTGTTGAAATCACAAAAGGACCAAATGAGCTGTGACATTCATTCCCGTTATGAGAGTTTGCTTTGCTGGTAGTAAACTCATGCATAACTACCAATCTGATTGTATAATACAATCAACACTACTGAGCAACCAAGTGTTTAAACACACATTACTGATCTAAAAATTTATTATAGTCTAAAGGCACCACTAGAAACTAATAAGAATGATTGAGCCATCAAAATAAATACTTGAACTATTGTTGAAATGCAGCATTGCTACTCTGCACAACCAGCTGTCCACGTACACCATCGTACCAACTGTCGGACAACCAACTCTTAATTTGATACCCATGCACTACCACAAACCACCAAAAGGAATAACTAATTAGGAATGATATGAGGAAACGGTCTAAACATAAATCTGATGCCCGATAAGGTCAAATCGGCATCTACCAATTGTGCATCTCACCACAATCTAGTCGGTAATTTGTGCGGTAAAAGCCTAAAAGATACTCTAAAAGCTGATAACCATACATGTGTAAGATGGAGATAAACCACATTTACCACACATAAATAATACCCAAGCACAAGAATCCAATTCATCCACCATACAAACAGAGATATCGAATACCCATATCATGGCAAAGCGAAACAATCAAGAATTTCATATAGATGCAAAAGGCAAAGCGGCAACTCACCCCCTGGATCTTCTTCCCGGTCACAGGGCACTTGGGGCCGCTCGCCCTCTTCTTGGTGTACTGGTACACTAGCTTACCACCTGCGGCACACAAGGAACAAAACCGACCGATTTCAGCGAAGATCTTGGCACGAACAAATCAGAAGCCACCAAAGAAATTCGTCTGGAGAAGGGGGGGAGGAGGGGATCCAGACCTGGGGTCTTGACGACCCGCGTCTGGTTGGACTTGGTGGCATAGCTGTGCCTCTTCCGGTAGGTCAGGCGCTGCACCATGTTTCCGTCGTCTCCGCCGCCGGCAGTAGGGGGCTTGGGCAAAGAGTGGGGGGAGAGAGAGGAGGGCGAGCGCGTGGCGGCTGTGACGGGTATAAATGGCCTCCCCGCGTCGCCGTGACCTAGCACCGACGGCTAGGATTTGCTTGATGGGGTAAATGGGCCAGACGTTCAATTGGGCCGTATGGGCTGTCTTGTGAAGGCTTATGTTGCCAGTCCAGTTAGTCAACGGCCTAGAGGCTCACGCAATAGCAAGGCCCCCTCGCTAAGAAAAAACCAAAGAACGCAAATAGCAGGGCCCTGTCGAAAGAAAAAACTTTAGCCGGCTATTATATTGGCTCTCCTGAAAAAAAAGGCTAATATTTTGGCTAGCTAACATTATGGTTATTTTGATTGTAATTCTTACTTTGTAATTTTTTGAATCTTTGATTCAAATCAACGTACATGTAATGGTTGTGAGTATGAATAAAATTACATATGTCCCCCAAAAAAGCTTTTGATTGAGTTTGCCACTGAGTTGATCAACACCGACAAAAAATATGTAGAATGGGCAAAGAGCCATTGACATGAAAAAAAAGAACCATAAGCACAAACACCATGTTTTGTCATAAAAATGTAGAGACATTTACACGTATGCTCCTAACTCAAACCCACTACTCAGATTTGCCCCCCATTTGAAAGCATGCTCAAATTTGTCTCTCTGCCATCAATTTCACTTATAAAGATGCCCGTTTGTGTCGTTTTCGTCCAGTCAAGGTTGTTTGATCACTAACTGGCCGTTTCTTTGACATTTTTGCCCCTCCGTCCTTACATGTGGGCCCAAACATACCGATTCACTATATCTCTCTCATTCTCTCACTCGACCCGCACGCTCGCATCCTCTCCCGCAGATCGCCTCGCTGGGTAACCCTAACCCTAGCGCGTTCGATCCACGACAAGCAAAGCTCTAGATCTATGGTGGCCGTGGTGGATATTTGGCGTATCTGACTCCATTTGTGTGATGTGCTGCGAATAGGACGCAACCGTTGCGGAAGGAGGGCGACAGTGGTTGCGGCGGCGGCCAACAAGGAAGCACAGTGCTAGGGATGGATACTCCGGTGGGTATGTGACATGGTTTCAAATCTGACGCATGTTTTTTGTTATGCTTAGTTCTTGTAGTTGGATTTGTTGGTTACTGCGTTTGTAATGCTCATTTCATTCAGTTATTTCCCTGTTTTTTCATGGTTATTCATAGGGTGGATCTTGGGGGAAATATTTGTCTGGAATATAGAACGCAAACAACACTTCTAGTTCTTGCTGGTACAAAAGCAGGCCAAACAGGCTTCTCATTTCCTTTGGTTGTGGACAATGGGTTGAATTTTGACCAATTTAGATCTCTCATTTGTGCTAAATTCCCCTAGGTAATACATGATGCAGTCGAATTCAGGTACTGGGACATTGATACTGTTGTTTGGGTCCCAGTCCATTGTGATGATGAGCTAGCAAAAATGTTTAGAGCGCATGTTTGTGTCCCAGTCAAATTAGAAATGAATGACATACAAAGAAAAGGAGGACATGCAGAGAGCATAGGAAGAATATCACAATCTACTAGTTCTAGAGGTAGGAGCAGTCAATCCAAGAGTAGAAAAACAATCGCTAATAGTTCACAGCCTTAGTGCAGTCATGACAGAGTTAGAGATGCAGGAGAGAGCACTATGCATGTACCAGAAACACAAACATAATAAGAGCCTACTCATGCAGATCCTACTAATAGCAGAGAATCTACTGACCCAAATATTGAGAGGGACCTCTTGACGACTAGCCTGCAAATGATGAGGATGAAAGGCTTTTCCCATACACTGGTACGCGTCGGTGCTATACAAACGGTTTTTAACCCCTTTCCGTGACGGCATTTGAAATCGTCGCCCAGTGAGTGTGAGCGATAGGGAGTCCTTCCCACACGACCCAGAAATCGTCGGGGATAGGATACAGGCGGGGCCCAAATGAGCTCGTGTTCGATCGGGCGAGGCATCGAAACACAATCATTTTCGTTCGTATGTACATCCCACACGGTGAATCCTAGAAAAACATTTCCGTTCGTATGTATATCACACATGGTCATTGCAAGGAATATGTTTTCGTTTTATGTACATCCCACACAGTCAATCCAAGGAAAACGTTTCCGTTCGTATGTGCATCTCACACAGTTTTATGTATACGCTCGTGTGTGAAAGGTGTAACTATCACACACGCTCTGCCTTGATTAACTGTTTGCTTTTATGAACTACATCACACACAATTTGATGTAGAAAACTGTGTGACATTGGGCTATCCATCACAAGCGCTTTTAATGCCAGAACCGTTTGTAAAGTTTCATGACCGTCTGTTCTCTTTTTACATCGCACATACTGTTTTCTTTCTAACCGTGTGCATATTATTTTATTAGCTCATGTATACTTTTATTTTTGCATGTAATTTATTATTCGAATTGGAAATTTTAAAATATGAAACGTGCAATTCAAATTCTCAGCATAATGGTTCAACAACGAATCCATAAATAAAATTGCCAGTACAATATGTTTAGTAATTATAGGATTATGCAACAATTAACTATGATGAACCATAATATTTAAAGGCGGTAAAGGTGAAGAAAGAAGTGTAAATCATTTTGACTGCTGACGGTGTTGAAGAAGCGAAATGTCCATAATGTGCCTTCCTGCATGCCATAGGCACGAACCACTTTTGTCCAACCCCTTTGTGACGCCCCGAGACCGTTGCGCCAGGTGTCTTCCAGTTATTCATTGTCTTTGCCATGTCATTCGCTTGCGTGTTGCATCTTTGTCATGTCATCATGTGCATTGCATCATCATGTTTTCAAAACTTGCATTCGTTCGGGTTCCCCCAGTCCGTTCTGAGCCCAGACACACTTGCACGCGCCCGCGATACGTCCGAAATGTTATTTTATAAGTGGCCAGAAAAATGTTCTCGGAATGGGTTGAAAGTTGGCATGCGGTGTTTTTATGTTGTCAGTAGGTCGCCTGCCAAATTTCATCGCATTCGGAGTCCGTTTGACGCCCCAACGGATAACTATAGCGGCAGTATAGCCGGTCTAACATCGGACGTTTTCGGTCTCCGAAAACAGTTGCTGGGTCTCTCTCTCTTCTCTTCTCTCAGCGCGAGCCCTTCTGCACAGCCCACAGGTTCCAACCGACCCCTCACGTGCATGTCCGAAACTTCCCCGGACGCGACCCGGACAATCACCACTGTTGGATCCGGATCATCCCCAAACGTCTACAAAACGTCTCCGTTTTGTTAATTGCACTCCATAGCTATTTATTCGCGAACGTCCGATTGCGATCGGAGGAACGAGGCAGCCCCTAACCTAACATGTGATGTATATATACTCCACTCCTAGTCTTTTTGGACAAACCCTAAAATATAGGGACTTGTCCCGTCAAGCCGCCGCCATCCACCTCGGGATCCCTTCGAATCCATTTCCACCAACCGAAGCCGCCTCCTCCTTCCTCGTTTTCCCCGTCAAGCCAACCGGCGGCCTCCCTGCGTAGCAGCGCCCCTGGCCCCGATCCAGCCACTCGAGGCCCAGCCTCCTCTCGCTCTCGTGCACGTGCACGCGCTCAGGAGCTCGAGCAGGGGAGCCTCGATCCCGCCGCTCCCTGCAACCTCCCGCTGGAGTCCCCGATCACCACCGCTGGTCGCCGCGGTCGCCTCTCGCCATTTCGTCGCCGGCGAGCACTGACCCAGGTCGCCGCGCTCGTTGCCTCCTCGCTCCTATGCTTCGATCTCCCTCTCACTCGCCCGAGCCTCTCACCTCTCGCTGCCCGTGGACGGGCACCGCCGCTGGAGTGCCGCACCTCGCCGCCCCATCGCCGGTCAGCCTCGTCGTCGCTGGAAATGGGTCGGCCTTCCCCGGATCTGGTTGCCCCATCGTCCCACCTGCCGGACCCGCCAAGTTCCCCGCCGATGTTACCGTTCCCCTACGATGGCGCCTCGGCCTCCTCTGCGCCTGCACTTGAGGCCCCGAGCTCCTCCAGGTCCTCCCCGTCCGCTGCTCCCTGTCGTCCTCGAACCCCCGCCCGGATTCATGCCGCTCCGCCGTCCGCCGACGTCCTGCCCCGCTGGAGCCGCAGCGCCGCCCTGCCTCTGCTTCTTTTGAACCAGGGAAGAGGACAAGCGACGCCACGCTGCGTTGACCTTTCGATCGAGCCAAACAGGCCGACCCAGCGCGCCCCTGCCGGCCTCCTCCTCTCCACAGTTCTCGGCCGAGGCCCGTGGTGAGCAGCACCCGAGTCCCCCCCTGCACTATTGGGCTGCCCAGTTTCGGCCCATGCGTGTTTTTTTCCTGTTGTGTTTTTTTCCTTTTATCCCAGAGATTGCAGTTTTACAGAAAAGCCCTTGTTGATCATGCATTTAATATCTCACAAACCGTGCATCGGATTAAAATAAATTATATATGAAACTTGCTTAGAATTTCATCTAGTTTAATAATATGCAACTTTAATCCATGTTAACAATGTTTAAACTGCTGGTTGTGTAATTTTGCTCCTATGCCATGCTAAAATGCTTTATTTCATAACTAAATAACCGTAACTCGGAATTTAATAATCTTTATATGTAAATGGGGTGGGAAAATGCCTAGTTTAACATGGTGCTCTCATCTAGCATGGTTAACAACTCTAAAATTATGTTTAGGGCAGAACAGTACCAGACCTAATATATGCATATGAGGAGTTTCCGGACATGTTGTTTTGTTGTTCCGGACTCATTTAAACTTGCCTAGATTAGATAGTTTCATCATGCTTCACCTCTTGCCATGCTAACAACATTTAATCTTGTTGGGTACATAAACGAGAGAGAACTAAATAAGTCATGTGGTGTTTTCTTTAATATGCAACTCCGTTGTATAATGAGCTCCACTTAATTTGTAGGATTGTTTGTGCACTTTGCCATGCCATGCCTCATTAAATCGGACATGCATCATACTTGTTTGCGCATCGTGCCATGCTTATGTGGTGGTTGTTTACTATGTTGTTTGCTTTCTTTCCGGTGTACCTCGTCTCGGTAATCCGGTAACGTCGTGTTGTGAGGATTCGTTTGACTACGTCCGTTTGTCTTCTTCACGGACTCGTTCTTCTTCCTTGCGGGATTTCAGGCAAGATGACCATACCCTCAAAATCACTTCTATCTTTGCTTGCTAGTTGCTCGCTCTTTTGCTATGCCTATGCTGCGATACCTACCACTTGCTTATCATGCCTCCCATATTGCTAAGCCAAGCCTCTAACCCACCTTGTCCTAGCAAACCGTTGTTTGGCTATGTTACCGCTTTGCTCAGCCCCTCTTATAGCGTTGTTAGTTGTAGGTGAAGATTGGAGTTTGTTCCTTGTTGGAACATGGATATTTGTTGGGATATTACATTATCTCTTATTTAAATTAATGCATCTATATACTTGGTAAAAGGTGGAAGGCTCGGCCTTATGCCTGGTGTTTTGTTCCACTCTTGCCGCCCTAGTTTCCGTCATATCGGTGTTATGTTCCCGGATTTTGCGTTCCTTACACGGTTGGGTTATAGTGGGAACCCCTTGACAATTCGCTTTGAATAAATCTCCTCCAGCAAGGCCCAACCTTGGTTTTACCATTTGCCACCTAGCCTTTTTCCCTTGGGTTAGGCCAGCCCAAGGGTCATCTTTATTTTAACCCCCCTCTCCCCCCCCGGGGCCAGTGCTTGTCTAAGTGTTGGTCCGAAACAGAGCCACTTGCGGCGCCACCTCGGGGAAACTTGAGGGCTGGTTTTAGCTATACGTAGTGTTCATCCGGTGTTGCCCTGAGAACGAGATATGTGCAGCTCCCATCAGGACGTCGGCGCATCGGGCGGTCTTGCTGGACTTGTTTTACCATTGTCGAGGATGTCTTGTAACCGGGATGCCGAGTCTGATCGGATTGTCTTGGGAGAAGGAATATCCTTCGTTGACCGTGAGAGCTTGTGATGAGCTAAGTTGGGACACCGCTGCAAGGATTTGAACTTTCGAAAGTCGTGCCCGCGGTTATGGGCAGATGAGAATTTGTTAATGTCCGGTTGTAGAAAACCTAAACTTGATCTTAATTTAAAATACATCAACCGCGTGTGTCGCCGTGATGGTCTCTTCTCGGCAGAGTCCGAGAAGTGAACACGGTGTTGGAGTTATGCTTGACGTAGGTTGCTCTAGGATCACTTCTTGATCATAGATTCTCGACCGTGCTTTTGCCTTCTCTTCTCGCTCTCATTTGCGTATGTTAGCCACCATATATGCTAGTCACTTGCTGCAGCTCCACCTCATACCTTTTACCCTACCTATAAGCTTAAATAGTCTTGATCGCGAGGGTGTGAGATTGCTGAGTCCCCGTGACTCACAGATACTTCCAAAACCAGTTTCCAGGTGCCGATGATATCGTGCAGGTGACGCAACCAAGCTCAAGGAGGAGCTCGATGAAGATCTTGTCCTTTGTGTTGTTTCATACTAGTTGATCAGTAGTGGAGCCCAGTTGGGGTCGATCGGGGATCTATGTAGCATTTGTGGTAGTCTTCTTTTATTTTGGTTCCGTAGTTGGACCTTGATTGTATCTGGTTGATGTAATGCTTTATTCATGTAATTGGGTGAAGTGGCGATTGTAAGCCAACTATGTATCTCTTTCCCTTATGTATTACATGGGTTGCGTGAAGATTACCTCACTTGCGACATTGCTTTCAATGTGGTTATGCCTCTAAGTCGTGCTTCGACACGTGGGAGATATAGCCGCATCAAGGGCGTTACAAGTTGGTAATCAGAGCCTTCCCCGACTTTAGGAGCCCCCCTGCTTGATCGAATCACTGGCGTTGTTGAGTCTAGAAAAATGTTTTGAGTCATTTAGGATTATATATATCGGAGAGTAGGAATTCTTTTCACTCCTCAGTCCCTTCGTCACTCTAGTGAGGCATCCTGACGTAGAGTTTTGACTCTTCTCTTCTCAGATTTCACTAAAAAAATTAGGATCACACGGGTATCTTGGAATCGTTCCAATGGTTTTGTGACTAGAACATTGTTCTTGGTGCCTCCTGACATTTAGGGGTTGTGGCAGTGTCCCGGGGAGTTGAGCTCCGAGGTGTTGTCGTCACAATTTTATCGTTGAGATTCTGGAATACCTGAGTTTCGCCGACATCGAAAATCTCTTTTATGCAGTTGTTGGTGAGATAACCTCGACGCCACCCAGTACTGGGGCGGGAGTTCGGGAGTATTGCCATAACTCGTATAATGAATGCTTTTCGAAGGTTGAGGTAAACGATTTCCGAAGGTTTCTTGGTTATGTGTTGAAGGATGGATACAGCTGGATGTAGGATTTGCTAGTTTTGGGTGAGATATTATGCTTCCCCTGTATCCCCAACACCTGATTGCATAACCGGGAGAATTTCGGGAGTTTATAAGTGGGAAATCAAGTAGCTCTTAGGATATCTTTCCTACAGACGCATGATATGAAATTGGGGTTCGACGTCTAGTGGCCCGCCTATCCACGGTTGGTTTTACAGTGGTCTCGTTGTGTCTTAAAGAGTCCTTAGCTATGCCGACTCGGGGACGCTTCGTATGTCATGTGCACTGCCTTGTACATGATGGTGCTGTACGATCGAGCCCGTGTAGGCCCCACCATGAAAACTTCGGACGAGATCTCTATCATATGTTTGTTTCGGCTTATTCAGCAAGCCAATCCTTTGTTTTGTTTAAATTTGTGGTATTCGAGTTGCTTCGAAGTCAAATGTGGATTCCATACCTTTCCTAAACGGTGTTCTCGTATTCCTATGTGAATACAAATCCTTTTGATCTTCGAGTTTGCCATCTCAATTTTCTTCTGAACCGGTGTGTCTCTCTTCAAGTGGATCCGATCTTTTCAACATCCGCAAGATCAATTATCAGTTCTTCTCAAAGGTGTTCATTTCTTCCATCCCAAGTTGCCTTTGCATTCCCACCCTCCCACCCTTTTTCTTTGAGGACCCAGATTTCTAAACCAACTATCCATTTTATTCATGTGAAGACTCTTCATCCTTCTCTTTCAAGTTTCGATCCGGTGATTTATTGTGCAATTGCTAAGGAAGCTTCAAGTTCATCATTCTTCATTCTTTTCATCTCCGGTGGTTTCAAATCAAGCTTTTGTTGTTGATCATATCTCTTTCCCCTCGTTTCCAATGCTTTCCCATGCCGTTGCACCTCTTCATTTGTTCGGGTGTGCTGAAGATATCTCGAAGGTTCATGTTTCCACTCCACATTCATTCAAGCTCTTTCGAGATTGTTATCTCATTCAAGCCATTTAATTCAACTGGTGCATTCTCTCTTTTAAATCGTTCAACGGTGTTTTCTCTTGAGTGGGCCCTAACCCACAGGTCTTTTTCCAGGATCTTACCTGACTCTTCTTATTTTCCCGGAGTTACTCTCAAATTCTTTTTTCAAGTTTGACGTAAGAATGAGTTATCATTAGTCAAATGCATTTCTCTAAGATCTCTCAAATTCTTTTCATTGTTGGCTCAACCTTTTCCAATTTTCTTTGTGGAGTGCCTCAAAATTTTTTAGTGGTGGTTCTCGTCATCATTCTCAATATTTGAAGACTGAGGAATAATTTCTCTTCAATCATATCCGTTCTCGTGAAGATTCTAAGTTCTAGCTTGATGCCATCCTCTCATAATTGTTTTGGTTGCGAGAATTCTTTTCATCTATCCGGAGCAATTCAAGAGTCTTCTCAGTTTGTTTCTCCGGAGCCCATCATCTCAAAATTATTCATGTCAGCTTTCAGCTATCATTCAAAAAATCTTACCAGTGCATCGCCCAAATATCCTCTAATTAGCTTGTGATCTATTCGTTCTCATGGATCTAAATTCACTCAAGCATCTTCGTTCATTTGCTAATTCTTCCCAGTGTTTCTTTATCTTTACTTCGTTCATTTTCAATTCTTACGGTGGTTCGTTCAAGATTTCTCTTCCTTCGTTTATCATATCAATTTATTCGTTGCTTCAATCATACTGGTGGTTCATTGAAGACCTTCTCAAGGTTGTGCTATATCTATCTTAATCCTTTCTACGAGAATAAGTAGTGTGCCAAATCCATTGTTTGTCATCAATTTAATTGGTGAAGGAGAAGCACAGTGTAATTCTTATTCTTGTTTCATTGAGGGAACTCAATTCCTTATTCCGGAGCCTCATCAAAATTCTCGGTTTCAATTGTTTCATCTTTCTTTTCCCGGAGTTCCAAGTTTTTCTCAATTATTTCATCGCGAAGATCCATCTAATCATTACAAGGATTCACCTTGTGTTTTCAAAGTCTTTTTCCTTTCGTTTAATCATTCTTTTATTACCGGAGTTCATCATGGAGGCTCTACATGATGGTTCACCAATGATTTAATTCCTTCTCGAAGTGTTCATCAATATTCCTTTCAGAGGAGCTCAAGCTTTTTTTCATCTTGCAATTTGGAGTGCAATTCTTTCTACCGTATCATTTAAGGTGGTGCTATGTCATTCTTGATAATTTGAGTTCATGTTTCATGACCCACATGTTGTTAAGAATGAGGTATTTCAAATCCATCAACCTCTTCGTTGGAATTATCTTGGGTTATATTTCACCTAAAACCTTCCCTAAGGATTGTTGCTAATTTTGGTGCTTATAAATGATCCAAGTTCTTCATTTATTTTCCCGGTGAAATAGTTTCTCGTCTCTTTGTGGATATCAATCCAATCTATCGTTTCCGTCGGTTGCAGAATTTCAACTCAGTTTTGAGAGGTTTTCCATAAGTCCATATCAAACTAATCCTTTTCGTTGTTGATAATCCAACAATACCGTTCTAGCCTTTGTTGTAAGTGTGCGCTGCCAAGATCTTGTTTTCTCCTCCGTTCATTCCATTTCATTCTTCCATTTCTTCCGGAGGTTTTGTGATGTTGCTCTTTTCAATCATCATCTCGAATTGTGAGGATCATGTTCTTTTCGTGCTTATCCATTTTACCGGAGTGTCATGTCCTTCATTCAAGTTCTCTCATATTATCAACTTTTGCCTCCCTTCTCAACTGGAGTGCCGTCTGAAATCGTTCTTACCCATTCTGCCTTTCTTTCAACAGTTCCGAAGGCAGTGTGTTATTGATTTCATCAAGTATCCTCATCTTGTCAAGATCATGTCCGATTCCTTCCATTTACAGTCGGGGTGCTGTGCAAATTATATCATTATTTTCCCTTCGCTATCTGGTTTAACCGGAGTGTTATGTCTATCATTCCTCTTCTAATCGGAGTCTCATCCAAGTGCTTTATTTTGCCAAGTTCATATTATTGCCTTCCATTTACAACCGGAGTGTTGTCGTATTTCATCTCTATCGTTCCTTGTACTTCTCGTTTCGACCGGAGTGCTTGGATGCACTTCTTTCCCATTGCAACCCTTCTCTCATGTCTTTCAACCCGCAGGGTTCTCGTGATGTTCCTTGTTCCTCATTTCTAACGGAGGTTTTCAACTTTATTAATATTCGTTGTATTATTTCTTTCAAATTTGCTCAACCTCGCAAGGTTCATGGTTCACTCGTTTGTCAAAGAAGCAACTTAGTTCTACCTCTTCTCTTTTTATTCCGTTTTCCCTCCGGTGCCATCCTAGATCTCGGGACGAGATCCTCTCGTAGTGGTGGAGTGTTGTGACGCCCCGAGACCATTGCGACAGGTGTCTTCCAGTTATTCGCTGTCCTTGCCATGTCATTCGCTTGCATGTTGCATCTTTGTCATGTCATCATGTGCATTGCATCATCATGTTTTCAAAACTTGCATTCGTTCGGGTTCCCCCAGTCCGTCCGTTGTCCGTTCTGAGCCCAGACACACTTGCATGCGCCCGCGACACGTCCGAAATATTATTTTATAAGTGGCTAGAAAAATGTTCTCGGAATGGGTTGAAAGTTGGCATGCGGTGTTTTTATGTTGTCAGTAGGTCGCCTGCCAAATTTCATCGCATTCGGAGTCCGTTTGACGCCCCAACGGATAACTATAGCGGCTCTATAGCCAATCTAACGTCAGACGTTTTCGGTCTCCGAAAACAGTTGCCGGGTCTCTCTCTCTTCTCTTCTCTCAGCGCGAGCCCTTCTGCACAACCCACAAGTTCCAACCGACCCCTCGCGTGCATGTCCGAAACTTCCCCGGATGCGACCCGGACAATCGCCACCGTTGGATCCGAATCATCCCCAAACGTCTACAAAACGTCTCCGTTTTGTTAATTGGACTCCCTAGCTATTTATTCGCGAACGTCCGATTGCGATCGGAGGAACGAGGTAGCCCCTAACCTGACCTGTGATGTATATATACTCCACTCCTAGTCTTTTTGGACAAACCCTAAAATATAGGGACTTGTCTCGTCAAGCCGCCGCCATCCACCTCGTGATCCCTTCAAATCCATTTCCACCAACCGAAGCCGCCTCCTCCTTCCTCGTTTTCCCCGTCAAGCCATCCGGCGGCCTCCCTGCGTAGCAGCGCCCCTGGCCCCGATCCAGCCACTCGAGGCCCAACCTCCTCTCGCTCTCGTGCGCGTGCACGCGCTCAGGAGCTCGAGCAGGGGAGCCTCGATTCCGCCGCTCCCTGCAACCTCCTGCTGGAGTCCCCGATCCCCACCGCTGGTCGCCGTGGTCGCCTCTCGCCATTTCGTCGCCTGTGAGCATTGACCCAGGTCGCCGTGCTTGTTGCCTCCTCGCTCCTCTGCTTCGATCTCCCTCTCAGTCGCCCGAGCCTCTCACATCTTGCTGCCCGTGGACAGGCACCGCCGCCGGAGTGCCGCACCTCGCCGCCCCATCGCCGGCCGGCCTCGTCGTCGCTGGAAACGGCTCGACCTTCCCCGGATCTGGTTGCCCCACCGTCCCACCTGCCGGATCCGCCAAGTTCCACGCTGATGTTGCTGTTCCCCTGCGATGGCGCCTCGGCCTCCTCTGCGCCTGCACTTGAGGCCCCGAGCTCCTCCAGGTCCTCCCCGTCCGCTGCTCCCTGCCGTCCTCGAACCCCCGCCCGGATTCATGCCGCTCCGCCGTCCGCCGGCGTCCTGCCCCGCTGGAGCCGCAGCGCCGCCCCTGCCTCTGCTTCTTTCGAACCAGGGAAGAGGACGAGCGACGCCAGGCTGCATTGACCTTTCGATCGAGCCAAACAGGCCGACCCAGCGCGCCCCTGCCGGCCTCCTCCTCTCCACAGTTCTTGGCCGAGGCCCGTGCTGAGAAGCACCCGAGTCCCCCCCTGCACTATTGGGCTGCCCAGTTTCGGCCCATGCGTGTTTTTTTCCTGTTGTGTTTTTTCCCTTTTATCCCAGAGATTGCAGTTTTACAGAAAAGCCCTTGTTGATCATGCATTTAATATCTCACAAACCGTGCATCGGATTAAAATAAATTATATATGAAACTCGCTTAGAATTTCATCTAGTTTAATAATATGCAACTTTCATCCACGTTAAAAATGTTTAAACTGCTGGTTGTGTAATTTTGCTCATATGCCATGCTAAAATGCTTTATTTCATAACTAAATAACCGTAAATCGGAATTTAATAATCTTTATATGTAAATGGGGTGGAAAAATGCCTAGTTTAACATGGTGCTCTCATCTAGCATGGTTAACAACTCTAAAATTATGTTTAGGGCAGAACAGTACTAAACCTAATATATGCATATGAGGAGTTTCCGGACTTGTTGTTTTGTTGTTCCGGCCTCATTTAAACTTGCCTAGATTAGATAGTTTCATCATGCTTCACCTCTTGCCATGCTAACAACATTTAATCTTGTTGGGTACATAAACGAGAGAGAACTAAATAAGTCATGTGGTGTTTTCTTCAATATGCAACTCCGTTGTATAATGAGCTCCACTTAATTTGTAGGATTGTTTATGCACTTTGCCATGCCATGCCTCATTAAACCGGACATGCATCATACTTGTTTGTGCATCGTGCCATGCTTATGTGGTGGTTGTTTACTATGTTGTTTGCTTTCTTTCCGGTGTACTTCATCTCGGTAATCCGGTAACGTCGTGTTGTGAGGATTTGTTCGACGATGTCCGTTTGTCTTCTTCACGGATTCGTTCTTCTTCCTTGCGAGATTTCAGGCAAGATGACCATATCCTCAAAATCACTTCTATCTTTGCTTGCTAGTTGCTCGCTCTTTTGCTATGCCTATGCTGCGATACCTACCACTTGCTTATCATGCCTCCCATATTGCTAAGCCAAGCCTCTAACCCACCTTGTCCTAGCAAACCGTTGTTTGGCTATGTTACCGCTTTGCTCAGCCCCTCTTATAGCGTTGTTAGTTGCAAGTGAAGATTGGAGTTTGTTCCTTGTTGGAACATGGATATTTGTTGGGATATTACATTATATATTATTTAAATTAATGCATCTATATACTTGGTAAAGGGTGGTAGGCTCGGCCTTATGCCTGGTGTTTTGTTCCACTCTTGCCGCCCTAGTTTCCGTCATATCGGTGTTATGTTCCTGGATTTTGCGGTCCTTACACGGTTGGGTTATAATGGGAACCCCTTGACAGTTCGCTTTGAATAAATCTCCTCCAGCAAGGCCCATCCTTGGTTTTACCATTTGCCACCTAGCCTTTTTCCCTTGGGTTAGGCCAGCCCAAGGGTCATTTTTATTTTAACCCCCCGGGCCAGTGCTTGTCTAAGTGTTGGTCTGAAACAGAGCCACTTTCGGCGCCACCTCGGGGAAACTTGAGGGCTGGTTTTAGCTGTACGTAGTGTTCATCCGGTGTTGCCCTGAGAACGAGATATGTGCAGCTCCCATTAGGATGTCGGCGCATCGGGCGGTCTTGCTGGACTTGTTTTACCATTGTCGAGGATGTCTTGTAACCGGATGCCGAGTCTGATCGGATTGTCTTGGGAGAAGGAATATCCTTCGTTGACCGTGAGAGCTTGTGATGGGCTAAGTTGGGACACCCCTGCAGGGATTTGAACTTTCGAAAGCCGTGCCCGCGGTTATGGGCAGATGGGAATTTGTTAATGTCCGGTTGTAGAAAACCTGAACTTGATCTTAATTTAAAATACATCAACCGCGTGTGTCGCCGTGATGGTCTCTTCTCGGCGGAGTCCGGGAAGTGAACACGGTGTTGGAGTTATGCTTGACGTAGGTTGCTCTAGGATCACTTCTTGATCATAGATTCTCGACCGTGCTTTTGCCTTCTCTTCTCGCTCTCATTTGCGTATGTTAGCCACCATATATGCTAGTCGCTTGCTGCAGCTCCACCTCATACCTTTTACCCTACCTATAAGCTTAAATAGTCTTGATCGCAAGGGTGTGAGATTGCTGAGTCCCCGTGACTCACAGATACTTCCAAAACCAATTTCCAGGTGCCGATGATATCGTGCAGGTGACGCAACCAAGCTCAAGGAGGAGCTCGATGAAGATCTTGTCCTTTGTGTTGTTTCGTACTAGTTGATCAGTAGTGGAGCCTAGTTGGGGTCGATCGGGGATCTATGTAGCATTTGGGGTAGTCTTCTTTTTTTTGGTTCCGTAGTCGGACCTTGATTGTATCTGGTTGATGTAATGCTTTATTCATGTAATTGGGTGAAGTGGCGATTGTAAGCCAACTATGTATCTCTTTCCCTTATGTATTGCATGGGTTGTGTGAAGATTACCTCACTTGCGACATTGCTTTCAATGCGGTTATGCCTCTAAGTCGTGCTTCGACACGTGGGAGATATAGCTGCATCGAGGGCGTTACACCCTTGTGACGATCGCCCGCCCATCCTTCACCGCCTTCAGAAAGACTTCTTGAGCATTATCATGAAAGCATGAATTATATACTTTAACCTTAGTTGCCTCCACTCCGGTCATGTAGTTTGCAAGGTATTCATCAGTAAATAGCTTCGAAAACCTGTAAGTGCATCTAGTGCCCCTTAGTGATTTTGGTGTATTGAAGACTTATAGGTTAAGGGACTAATGCGTTTGTGCGTGTACACATGTCTATAAGTTTATGGGGAGTTTAATATTTACAGATAAAGTCGAGCCCTAAAAATGAATGTCTTCATCTGAAGACTTTGGATTTCTGAAGACTTTGAAAGTGAAGAAATTGGTGTGACCGTGAAGACTTGATATTCATACGAGGAACATGAAGCATGATGACTTTTGTTTTCGTAGTTTCATTTTTTCTTTCTTGAGTCACAGAAAACACCGTACTGTTAAAGGGGGTCGAGGTAAAACTAAGAAAAAGTTTCCAGGTGATGCTCAACTCAGAATCCTACACCTACCAATCCCTTCGAGTGAAGCCATTGGAAATCTCATACAATTCAGTCAATTTCTTCAGTGACAGAGACGAAGTTCTTCTGGTCTATGAGGAATTTGTCCTGACTGAGGAGTTAGGAATTCGCCAGTGTGGATTACCTACAAGTGAGGAACATGATAGCCCTGAGGAATTTGATAGTCAAATTTCCGACCGTTGTTGTGCTATGCGCCAGCTGTCCCAAAATATCTACCCACCTAACGACCATATCATTGAAGGGCATTTATGTCTTACCATGTCGGCCTGCTCCCTAGGCTATAAATAGCCACCCCTACAACTACTAGCTGGTTGGCTGCTCCACAAGAAACTGACACTTGTCATTAAGAGCATCCCATCCTCCGAGGACTTTGAGCGAAAATCATCAAGTGAGGAAAAACCCCAAACCCCAAACCAACACCTACAACCCAAAGTGATTGAGATTGTTCCTGTGTGGAACCGATGCTTGTTACCTTTGAGGACTGTGCATCCTCCAGACGGTTAGGCATCATGGTCTAAAGCATCCAAGAGGAATTGTGGATCGCCGAGTGACCAAGTCTGTGAAGGTTTGGAAGTCACCTGAAGACTTACCACGAGTGATTGGACGAGGTCTGTGTGACCTTAGTTCAAGGAGAATACGGTGAGGACTCTGTGTCCGGGACTGTGTGTCCTCAGGTTTAAATACCTAGCCGCTCTAACCACACATGCAACTGTCAAAGCAGTTGGAACTGGTCTACCAAATCATTGTCTTCACCGAGCTAACTAGTTCTATTTCCTCAACCCTTCCATTTCCTCATTATTGTGTTGTGTGCTTGTTCATATTTGTTTGAAGACTTTGACTGAAGACTTTCTCAATTTCCTCAGTTCAATTTCTTCAGTCTGTTTGTCTTCATCCTGTTTTATCATGTGCTTACGCTTTCTGTACTCTGTGTTCGTTTTCATTCGTCATGATATCCATGTTTATGTTATGTCATATATGCATCTGAGTACTTATTCCACTTCAAGTAGTTCATCGCTTAGGAATTTCCTCACCCTGAAATTCCTCAGTGAAGAATTCATAAAAAATGCCTATTCACCCCCCTCTAGTCGACTTAACGCACTTTCAAAACCACTGAAAAGAGAAAAATATCATATACTGAGGTCTAATAGAGTAACTTGTTGTGGGCAGGGGAAAAGACAACACATTACTTAACATCCTAAAGTTCACTGTTGTCTTGGACAAAGTGTAAATAAAGAGCTTAATTCCAATCACCCGTTTCTTTCGCCTAACAATCTTTCTTAGTTTCCTCACTTGACGCTTGTTCATGAATATTTCATTGCCCCATACGCAAAAGGGATCGAAGCGTGGATCAGTACCGCTCATATATGTACCTACAAGCAACCAGTAAATGTTAGAAACTAAACTGAGATTGCACAAATGATGTAAAATACAATTACCTATGTTCCTAAGTACAAGTATTTTTTTTTTGAGATTTCAATATGAACTATATACGGATGTATATAGAATTATAGATATAGTTTAGATTAGAATCTAGATTCACTCATTTTGCTCCTTATGTAGTCTATATTGGAATCTCTAAAAATACTTATATTTAGGAATAGATGGTGTATAAGACATGGGATGCAGCTAACCTCGATGACAAACAACAACATCGCCAATTGT
This sequence comes from Triticum aestivum, assembly GCF_018294505.1. Classification (NCBI taxonomy): domain Eukaryota; kingdom Viridiplantae; phylum Streptophyta; class Magnoliopsida; order Poales; family Poaceae; genus Triticum; species Triticum aestivum. The sequence continues at coordinate 444,673,279 of NC_057806.1, read as the reverse complement.
AGCCCTGTGTAAGTACATGGAAATCCAATGTTAACTACAACAGGGTTAACATCCACCAAAAATAGTAAATGATAATAAAACGGCAACATCTATAGTGATATCTTCATTGCGAAAGAGTAGCACGGTAGCAAAGGGACGGATTAAAAAATAGATACAACTGTTAATTGCAACATGCTTAACAACATCCTAATTCATGTTTTGTAAGTTTGTAGTTATTGAAATACAACTCTTTAAAAATGGATACAACTGTTAATTGCAATAGGCTTAATGTCCATTGAAACCAGTACTGATAAAAATGCAATTGGTAGAGTTAAACATCACATGGCAGGTGTTGTTAGAGCAGATAATGGCCCGGTTGTCTATAAAAAGGTAGGGAAAATAGCTAAAACGTGTTAGGCATGTTTACTAGAACATGCTTAATACATCGACCGTATAGAACATAGCCATTAATTGCAACTGGTATTGGTAAGATTGAACTGGTGAGTACATAATTGGTAAGTCCTAAGAGGTAGTTGCTGGGGAACTTCATCTTGGCCAGAGCCCGCCCAAAGTCAATGGCGGCAGAGGCGAGCTGTTCCTCCGGGTCAAAATGTGGATCAGTGCCACTGACATGTGTACCTACAGGCAACCAGTAAATGATAGAAGTTAAACTACAATTGCACAAATGATGTGAAATATAGTAAGACATGGGATGCAGCTAACCTCGACAGCAAGGAACATCATCGGCCGTTATCACCCTGTGTAAGTACATGGACATCATCTCTAGTATATCTTCATTGTGGAGAGTGTCATGGTAGAAAATGGACAGATTAAAAAATGGATACAACTGTTAATTGCAACAGGCTTAACATGATCCTAAGTCATGTTTTGTAAGTTTGTAGCCATTGAAATACAACTGTTTAAGAATGTATTCAACTGTTAATTGCAATAGGATTAATAGACATTGAAACCAGTACTGATAAAAATGCAATTGGCATAATTAAACATCACAAGGCAGGTGCTACTAGAGCAGAGAATGGCCCAGATGTCTATAAAAAGGTAGGTAAAGTAGCTAAAACGTGTTAGGCATGTTTACTAGAACATGCTTAATACATCAACCGTATAGAACATAGCCATTAATTGCAACTGGTATTGGTAAGATTGAACTGGTTAGTATATACTTGGTAAGTCCCAAGAGGTAGTTGTTGGGGCACTTCATCTTGGCCAGAGCCCGCCCAAAGTCAGCAACGGCGGAGGCGAGCTGTTCCTCCAGGTCGAAGCATGGATCAGTGCCACTGACATGTGTACCTACAGGCAACTAGTAAATGGTAGAAGTTAAACTGCAATTACACAAATGATGTGAAATACTGCAAGACATGGGATGCAGCTAACCTCGACGGCAAACAAAAACATCGGCCATTATGACCATGCGTAAGTACATGGACAGGCATGTTAAGTACAATAGGGTTAGCATCCACCAAAAATAGTAAACGGGCAGCATCTCTAGTGATATCCGGAGTCATGTATTGTAAGTTTGTTGCTGGTATTGGTGAAATTGAGCTGGACACGGTAATATTTGAACATCACAAAGTGTGCAGTACTAAAATAAACAAGGCATGAACATGCTTAATACATCAACCGTACAAATCATAGCCGTTGCAAGTGGTATTGGTAAGATTTAGCTGGTAAGATCTTACCTGTTAAGTCATGGGGGATAGTCGCTGGGGCACTTCATCTGGGCCAGAGTCTGCACCATGTCGGCGGCGACGACAGAGGCGAGGTGTTCCTCCGGGTCAACACGCACAGCGGCCATCGCGCCATGGACCGCCATCAACTCCTGGCGATGAGGATTTGGAGGCATGAGGATGTTTCGCAAGCGCCATTTAAGCAATCAGGCCTGGGCCGTGATAGAGATCGGTGGGTGATAACCCACAAGTATAGGGGATCAATTGTAGCTTCTTTCTATAAGTAAGAGTGTCAAACTCAACGAGGAGCTAAAGGTAGAACAAATATTCCCTCAAGTTCTATCGACCATCGATACAACTCTACGCACACTTAACGTTTGCTTTACCTAGAACAAGTATGAAACTAGAAGTACTTTGTAGGTGTTTTTGGATAGGTTTGCAAGATAATAAAGAGCACATAAATAAAAAGTAGGGGTTGTTTAGATAAAGAAATAACTAAGTTAGTTTTAGTAGAGAGCTTGTTGTCACGAGAAAGTTATTTGTCCCTAGGCAATCGATAACTAGACTGGTAATCATTATTGCAATTTTATATGAGGGAGAGGCATAAGCTAACATACTTTATCTACTTGGATCATATGCACTTATGATTGGAACTCTGGCAAGCATCCGCAAATACTAAAGAGCATTAAGATAAAACCCAACCATAGCATTAAAGTATCAAGTCCTCTTTATCCCATACGCAAACAACCTACTTACTCGGGTCTATGCTTCTGTCACTCACGCCACCCACCATAAGAAAATCATGAACATATTGCAAGCCCTACAGCGGGAATCCCTCATGCTCGATCATCAAATAACCCATAGGACAAAATGGATCTACTCAAACATCATAGGATAGCCATACATCATTGGGAAATAATATATAGCGTTGAGCACCATGTTTAAGTAGAGATTACAATGGGTAAAATAGGGGTTACACCGCTGCATAGAGGGGGGAAGAGTTGGTGATGATGGTGGTGAAGTTGTTGGTGAAGATTGTGGTGATGATGATGGCCCCCGGTGGCACTCCGGCACCACCGAAAGCGAGGGGGAGAGAGCCCCCCTTCTTCTTCTTATTCCTTGATCTTCCCCCTAGACGGGAGAAGGATTTCCCCTCTAGTCCATGGCCTCCATGGCACGGGAGGGGCGAGAGCCCCTCCGAGATTGGATCTGTCTCTCTGTCCCTCTCTGTTTCTGCGTTCCCCCTGGCTGCCCTTTCACCGTTTCGTATATATATAGAGATCCGTAACTCCGATTGGACTGAAACCTTCACCAAGATTTTTTTCTTCTGAAAATTAGCTTTCTTGCGGCAAAAGAATAGGAGCAACCGCCTTACGAGGGGCCCATGAGGGTCAGGGGCGCGCCCAGGGGGGTGGGACACGCCCCCTGCCTCGTGGGCCCCTCGAGCATTGTCTCGCGTTGATTTCACTTCCCAAAATTCATATATATTCCAAAAAAAAATCTCCGTCCGTTTTTATTCCGTTTGGACTCCGTTTGATATGGATTTTCTACGAAACAAAAAACATGCAACAAACAGGAACTGGCACTAGGCACTCGATCAATATGTTAGTCCTAAAAATAGTATAAAAAGTTGCCAAAAGTATATGAAAGTTGTAGAATATTGGCATGGAACAATCAGAAATTATAGATACGATGGAGACGTATCAGCATCCCCAAGCTTAATTCCTGCTCGTCCTCTAGTAGGTAAATGATAAAAAGGATAATTTTTGATGTGGAATGCTACCTAGCATAATCTTGATCATGTAATCTAATCATGGCATGGATATTAAGACATGAGTGATTCAAAGCAATATTCTATCATTTGACATTAAGATAATAATACTTCAACATACTAATAAAGCAATCATGTATTTTCAAAATAATATGGCCAAATAAAGTTATCCCTACAAAACCATATAGTCTGGCTATGCTCCATCTTCACCATACAAAATATTCAAATCATGCACAACCCCGATGACAAGCCAAGCAATTGTTTCATACTTTTGATGTTCTCAAACCTTTTTCAACTTTCACGCAATACATGCGCGTGAGCCATGGGTATATCACTATAGGTGGAATAGAATATGATGGTGGAGGTTGTGTGGAGAAGACAAAAAGGGAGAAAGTCTCACATCGACGCGGCTAATCAACGGGCTATGGAGATGCCCATCAACTGATGTCAATGTGAGGAGCAGGGATTTCCATGCAACGGATGCACTAAGAGCTATAAGTGTATGAAAGCTCAAACTGGAAACTAAGTGGGTGTGCATCCAACTTGCTTGCTCATGAAGACCTCGGGCATTTGAGGAAGCCCATCATCGGAATATACAAGCCAAGTTCTATAATGAAAGTTCCCACTAGTATATGAAAGTGATAACTCAAGAGACTCTCTATATGAAGAACATGGTGCTATTCTGAAGCACAAGTGTGGCAAAAGGATAGTAACATTGTCCCTTCTCTCTTTTCTCTCATTTTTTTTCTCTTTTTTCTCTTTTTTTGGTGGGCTTCTTTAGCCTCTTTTTTTGTGGGCTTCTTTGGCCTCTTTTATTTTTTTGTAAAGTCCGGAGACTCATCCCAACTTGTGAGGGAATCATAGCTTCCATCATCCTTTCCTCACATGGGACAATGCTCTAATAATGATGATCATCACACTTTTATTTACTTACAACTCAATATTACAACTCGATACTAGAACAAAATATGACTCTATATGAATGCCTCCGGCGGTGTACTGGGATGTGCAATGATCTAGCATAGCAATGACATCAAAAAACGGACAAGCCATGAAAACATCATGCTAGCTATCTTACGATCATGCAAAGCAATATGAAAGTGAATGCTCAAGTCATGTATATGATGATGATGGAAGTTGCATGGCAATATATCTCGGAATGGCTATGGAAATGCCATGATAGGTAGGTATGGTGGCTGTTTTGAGGAAGATATAAGGAGGCTTATGTGTGATAGAGCGTATCGTATCACGGGGTTTGGATGCACCGGCGAAGTTTGCACCAACTCTCGAGGTGAGAAAGGGCAATGCACGGTACCAAAGAGGCTAGCAATGATGGAAGGGTGAGAGTGCGTATAATCCATGGACTCAACACTAGTCATAAAGAACTCACATACTTATTGCAAAAATCCATTAGTCATCGAAACAAAGTACTACGCGCATGCTCCTAGGGGGATAGATTGGTAGGAAAAGACCATCGCTCGTCCCCGACCACCACTCATAAGGAAGACAATCAATAAATAAATCATGCTCCGACTTCATCACATAACGGTTCACCATACGTGCATGCTACGGGAATCACAAACTTCAACACAAGTATTTCTACAATCCACAACTACCCACTACACTACTAGAATCAGCTTCTTTGCCATCCGCCATGGCGGACGGCAAAGGCATGGTTCACGGATGGCAAACCTCTTTGCCGTCCGCCAGCAGACGGCAAAATGTCCGGACGAAAGGGTGCCAGCAAAGGCCTTCTTTGCCATCCGCTTTTCAGGAACGGACGACAAAGGATTGTGCCGTCCGTCATCCGATGCCAGCAGATAGCAAAGAGAATGGACGGCAGTGCGGTGGCGTGAGAGCCGTTAGGGGGTTAACGGCGCTCTTTGCCGTCCGCCAGCAGACATCAAAGATTCAAATCACTTTACCGTCCGTTGGCAGACGACAAAGAGCTCAGCTAGGCAGTACTGTGAAGCTGCCACGTGGCCAGCTATGCCGTGTGCTGGCAGACGACAAAGTGATTTCAATCTTTGTCGTCCGCTGGCGGACGACAAAGTGACCAAATAGGCAGCCAGTGTTCCTAGGTTTCACAGGTAGCTGCAACGTGTCCTCTTTGCCGTCTGCTAGCGGACGGCAAATAGCTTTGCCGTCCGCTAGCAGACGACAAAGAGGTTATATATCCCCTGTTGTTGTTTGAATCCATTTAATTTCACAGGAATTCACACACAGACGGCAAAGAGGTTATATATCCCCTGTTGTTGTTATATATTTTGTTCATAGGCACACACATATATACATATACATATCTATCTCCATCACAACATACATACATAATAAACATAGTTCCATCCATATATACATATTACATATCACAATGTTCATCCAACACATTGTTCCATGCATCCATATAACAAGTTCCATGTTTTTCATCAATACAAACGAAAAAAGATAAGGGAAACAATTACTCCATCCATGCAAGCTTCCATATAGTGAATTAAATCTGCAAAATGGAAATAAGAAAGTTAGAAAAGAAGAAGACTAGCTAGAATCAAAAGAAGAAGAAAACGAAGAAGAAGAAGAAGAAAATGAAGAAGAAGAAGTAAGCATACTTAGGTAAAATGGAGCTAACCTAGCTAATTGTGCCATTTTTGAATGAACTAAGCATATTATGCCATTTTTGATATAACTTAGAGCTAACTTCATTTTGGAGGAGAAGAAGAAAACTAGAAGAAGAAGAAGACGAAGCAGTAAGAAGAAGAAGTTCTTCTTCTTTTCCTTCTTTTCTTCTCCTTCTTCTTCTTCTTCTTCTTCTTCTTCTTATATTCTTTTTCTTCTTCTTCTTTTCTTCCTCTGCCTGGATTTTCTTCATCTTATTATGTCATTTGTGGACTAAATAGGCTAAATTATGTCATAAATGGACTAAATAGGCTACATAAGAAGAAAAATGCCATTTTTGAGCTTACCTAGCTAATTATGCCATTTTTGACCTAACTAAGCATATTATGAGATATAACTTAGAGCTAACTTCATTTTGGAGCAGAAGAAGAAGAAAACTAGAAGAAGAAGAAGAAGAAGAAGAAGAAGAAGAAGTAGATTCTCGTCCTCCTCCTCCTCTTCTTCTTCTTCCTCCCCCTGTCTACTTATTCTACTTTTATTCTTCTTTTTTATAAAACCTAAAACTAAACCTAAACAAAAAAACTAAACTAAATAACCTAAACTAATTAAACCTAAACTATTTAAACTAAATAACCTAAACTAATTAAACTAAATAACCTAAACTAACTAAACTGAAAAAACTTAAACGAAATAACCTAAACTAAACAGAAAAGAAAAAGAAAAAAAAGAAAATAAAATAGGGGCAGGGGCTCATTGTGGGGGGCGACGACGGGGCGGCAGCGAGGCAGGGTGGCGACGGGGCGGGGAGGGCCGTCGACGGGCGGCGCTCCTCGGGGAGGGGGGTGGGGGGGGGAGGTCGCGGCGGGTGGGGACGGCGGCGGCCCGGTGGAGGGGGAGGCCACAGCGGACAGGGTGGGGACGACCATGCAGGGGAGGGGGCGGGGCGGTTGGACGGCCGCGGCGTGGCTGGCCGGCATGGAAGGGGCGGCGGGGGCGCGGTGGACATCGGGGCGCCGCAGGGGAGGGGTGTGGGGCGACGGGGTGAGGGGCGAGGGGGCGGCGACGGGTGGTGGGGCGATGGGGCAAGGGGGCGGCGGGTGGTCGGGGCGGCGACGGGTGGCTGGTGGCGGGGGCGGCGGTGGTTGGCGGTGGACTCGTCGGGGAGAGAGGACAGAAAGAGAGAGAGAGAGAAAGAGAGAAAGAGAGAGAGAGAGAGAGAGAGAGAGAGAGAGAGAGAGAGAGAGAGAGGGAGGGGCGGGGTGGGGAGCCGTTAGTTAGGTTATCTCTTTGCCGTCCGCTGGCAGACGGCAAAGAGGGGGCGTTAGGTTTTTTTCTGAACAGCTTGTTAGTGGGGCCCACCTCCCTCTTTGCCGTCCGCCCGCCGACGGCAAAGATTCTTTGCCGTCCGTCAGCAGACGGCAAAGAACTGGCTGATGGCAAAGACATTCTTTGCCATCAGCCAGTTCTTTGTCGTCCGTTTTTGCAAGCTGACGACAAAGACCTTCTTTGCCGTCCGCCAGCAGACGACAAAGAATAGGCAGATGATAAATAAGCAAATTCCAGTAGTGCTAGTGTCGGTGTCAAAACCGGCGGATCTCGGGTAGGGGGTCTCGAACTGTGTGTCTAGGCCGGATGGTAACAGGAGGCAAGGGACACGAAGTTTTACCCAGGTTTGGGCCCTCTCGATGGAGGTAAAACCCTACGTCCTGCTTGATTAATATTGATGATATGGGTAGTACAAGAGTAGATCTACCACGAGATCAGAGAGGCTAAACCCTAGAAGCTAGCCTATGGTATGTTTGTTGTTGTGTATGTTGTCCTACGGACTAAAACCCTCTGGTTTATATAGACACCGGAGAGGGTTAGGGTTACACAAAGTCGGTTAGAATGGTAGGAGATCTGCATATCCGTATCGCCAAGCTTGCCTTCCACGCCAAGGAAAGTCCCTTCCGGACATGGGACGAAGTCTTCAATCTTGTATCTTCATAGTCCAGGAGTCCGGCTGAAGGTATAGTCCGGCCATCCGGACACCCCCTAATCCAGGACTCCCACAGTAGCCCCTGAACCAGGCTTCAATGACGACGAGTCCGGCGCATAGATTGTCTTCGGCATTGCAAGGCGGGTTCCTCCTCCAAGTACTTCATAGAAGATTTTGAACACAAAGATAGTGTCCGGCTCTGCAAAATAAGTTTCCACATATTGCCATAGAGAGAATAATATTTACACAAATCTAATCTGCTGTCGTATTCCGTAGTGTGACACACCACGGCCAAGCCTTTATCCGAGTCGTTTCATTATCCCACCTCAGCGCGTCATGCGAGACGGTTTCCTTGGCACGTCTTGTTAAAGCAGAGATTGTGTCCCTTTATTCCGGGATTCTCATCAATATGGGTGTGGGTAACCCAACCGCTTCTAGGACTCCTAGATTATAGGCAAGTCCAAACGGATACGGAGAGGATGCTTGATATTCACCCTCTTTATAAAGGGACAAGACTTTTATTTTTCCCTCCCGTGCTCAATCGAATCCTTCCCCCACCTCAAGCTCAAGCACCCAAAGTTCAGGTCAGGTGCTCCGAACCTTCAGTCATCTCCGGATCTAGCCTTCAAGGCCGATGGGTGCCTTCCTCCATCACAGAAGAAGACATCAAAAAGTTGAGGGAGGCCAGATATCTGACCACCGAGATTTTGCATCGGCTGCCTCCCCGAGGGCAGGCCGTCCCCACCCCTGAACCCAACGAGAACGTCGTGTTCGTCTCCCACTTCCTTCGAGGTCTAGGCCTTGCTCTGGATCCTTTCGTCAGGGGTTTGATGTTTTACTACGGGCTAGACTTCCATGATCTAGCTCCGGACTCCTTTCTTCATATCACAACATTTATCGTTGTGTACGAGGCCCTCCTCCGGGTTACCCCTCACTTTGGCCTATGGCTCAAGACCTTTGAAGTGAAGCCGAAGATGATCGAGGGGAAACATGCAGCGTGTGGAGGTGCCTCAATACGCAAGATGACGGGAGCTTCGTGGCCCAAAGGTTCCATCCCAGAGGTTTCTGAATTGTGGCAACATGAGTGGTCCGACATCATGGCTCCTAGAAGTGCCAAGTGGGCGGCCCCCCTGTTTTCCGCTCGGGCCCTCCACCACAGCTAATGTCATGGATCAGCAGAGGTCTGAGCTGGGGTCCAGCCAAGGACGTGCCTATACTGCAAAGCCGCATTCGAGATCTGTTCAATGGAGATTTCAGTTTGGTTGCGGTAATACAAGTTATGCTGGTTCGTCAAGTCCAGCCTTGCAAACGCCGGCCTCTTCGCCTGTGGGAGTTCAATCCCGAGGGACCGCGTGTCATTCAAAATTTTCTCGGCCTGACGCACATGGAGATGTACAAGTCATTCTTCGGACCTCAGGTGGAGTGTCCGGAAATCACCGAGGACATGGGCCTGAGTAGTAACCGTGCCGCCAAACAGGTAAGGCATCTTCCGGCCGAACATACTATCTCTCCTTTGTTACAAAGTTATTTCTGAGAGTTCGCTTTTTGACCAGGACTGGCTAACAAAGGCGAAGTTGATTTGGTGTTCGCCCCCCCTCCCCGAGGGTTTGGAAAATCCGGTATTGGAAAAGATGCTCCAGACCGCACCTTGCCCGGAGCCCTTGAAGGAAGATACTGTGGAGGATAATGCGGGCGGACGTGGGCCCCCAACGCTACCCATTCTAGCCGAGGGGGCGAGCGTCTCCATGAAGGAAGACGACCAGAAGAGGAAAAGGACTGCGCTCGGGGATTCGGAAGCCGAAGCTTCCAAATGGGAGAAGAAGTCTCCCATAGAGGGTCCTACCTTAGGGGGCGCTGTTGCCGCACAAAGTCCGCGGGGGGATCAATTCTCCCGCGAGTCGTAAGTGACCCGAAATACTTTAATAGTACAGATATGCCATCTTTTTCATCTGAGAAAATAACCACCGCATATATTTTTGCAGTTCGAGCCTTAGCCCCTCTCAAATGAGCTCGTCTTCGGGGGATCTTCTTCCAGAGATGATGGAGAGCGAAACGCCTCCTCCGAACTCCTCCGCTCCGGAAGCGGGCGACCCTGAAGTGTCGTCGCGGAGGGCCTCTCCGAGTCCGGTGAGACCGGAAGATAATCCCATTGACCCCGAAGCTCCCAGTGTCTGGCTCCCGAAGAGAGCAGACAAAAGAGTCCGGCACCGTATAGTGTGCGATCGGATGTTCTAAGGGAGTTGGTGGGGCGGGCGGCCATCTCAGATGAACACCGTGTGCTGATGAATACGGTGATGGAGAGAATGTCGTCCGCCGAAAGCGGATTGCATGAAGCTTTTATGAGTCTACTGGCAGGCTTTGAGGTACGTAAAAGAATGTATGATAGTCCTGCACATGCTAGGTGTGCCCTGTGTAGATAGTATCCCCTGAGACTCTGGTTGTCGTCGGAAACGATGGCGAACAGAGGATCATATTCCCAGGTAATAACCATACTGCCTCTATGTGCAGGTGATGGAAGCTCCGGTGGCTAGCCGGACTAGCGAATTTGCCCATTTAGAACGGCAGTTGGATGCGGCAGACACCGACATCGAGCTTGTTAACAAAAGGCTTGATGAGGCACAGGGTAAGTGTCATTATCTGGTAAAGGCCACATAGGAAGAGCAGCATGATGCCAGTATCTTTAATATGTTGTGACTGTAGATGGAGCTGCCACTGTTGAAGCCTTGCGGGCAGAACTTGACCGAGCCAAGGAACAAGCGAGGTTGGGTAATGCGGTTGCTTTGAAGGCGGCCGAAGAGTTGCAAGCCGAGAAGGCCGCGCATGGCGAGAGCCGAAATAAGATGGCCAAGATGGCCATAGAATTAAAAGGCGCCGCCGACCGTTGCCGGGTTCTTGAAAAGGAAAACCAAGCGAAGGCATCGGACCTTGAGAAGGCTGCTGCGACGAAAAAGGACCTCCACTCTGCTATGAGGGCAAAGGAGGAACTGCGGGAAGACGGGGATATTGTAGCTGGGAAATCCTTTATGTTGTGAAGGAAGTTCGGAGATCCATGATATGCCCCTCTGGATCGGCTGTGGAGTTCGGAGGATGTATATATGGATTTGGCGGCGAGCGCTGCCAACGCGGCAAGGTATTTCCAGGGTCGGACGGACCGTGAAGTTGACCAGCTGTTTTGGAGACAATTCCATTCTCCCGAGCATCTGCTTTCATTGACTGACCAATTAGCCGAATGGGCCGAACTAAATAGGTTGTCCGGACTTTCCATGAGCTCTGTTGTGGATCAGCTATGGCCGGAAAGGTCAAAACCGAACAACTATTTCAGCTTGGTGCAGCAGTTCCTTGACGTGGTGCCGCGCATTAATGCGATGAAGAGGTCGGCATGCATAGAGGGTGCACGGATGGCCTTTGCCCATGTTAAAGCATACTAGGCGGAGATGGATGCTACCACTGTTGCAGCGCGGGATTCGGCCATAGGTTGAAGGGCTGTTGAGCACTACTTTGAAGAAGTTCTTGAGGGTGCTCGTTTGATAGAGATCCAGTGCTCAAAAAATATTATGTTTGAGTGATGTGTAATCTCGTTGTAAGCGAAATGCTTTTATAAATTTTTATAAGGCTATTTTTATACTTTTGCCTGAAAGTAATATGATGCCTCCTGGGCGGCCGTTTATGTATACACGTGTATAACCTGAAAGATTGCAGCCGTCGGCTTCAACCCTCACGCATATAATGCGGAGGTGCTCGCAAAAACATGCGTTCACACTTAACCCAATGTCTTGGTCCTATTAAGGAGGTGATAGAGGAGCGAGCGAGGCAACCGGACTATAATGCTTTAGCACTTTCACTTAGCCATAGGAGTTTGACAGTGGGGCTACTAGATAGCCCCTGGTGGCTCCGCACTCTCCCGATCTCGGGGTGCGTACATGCCTGGCCGGAAAATGGCCCTTTGTTAAGGCGGAGGAATTCTAACATTCCCACAGGTCATCGAGTGGTTAACCAGTCTCATGCTATATCATGACAGTCAGTTTTCGGCTTTCTCTACTGAGGTGCTCGTCCGGATGAACCAGGGCACAATCGCAGTAGTTCTCCTGGTGCTACCTTAGCCGGTAAAGCGGAACGTAAGGCACCAAAACATAGGAGCCGGGCAAACCCAACATTTGACCAAAGACAATGATTCGGAGCTGATGCATATAGGGCCAAACTCGCGACGCCGAACACTCCCTAAGGTATTCGGTCTTTGTGGTATAAACCGGGCCTAAATAATGGCCTTTGTAAGAAGCCCCTTGTGTCCAGGTACGTGCATTGTTCTGGCGTGGCCACATGCCAAGACGTCAGCATCCTTCTCAACGGTGGATATGTATCAACAAGAGATAGTAAAAAAGGTTTACGCAGGGTCTTAATCTAAAAAGAATCCTTGGAGCGGGTCCCTGCTGCACGTCTGCGCCTGTGTCTCCATTGTGCCGTATCCTGGACGGGTGTAGCACGATAATCGTCTATAAAAGAGAGGAATTTAGGTGAAAAAAGTTGTCGTGCAAAAAGATAGTTTGTTAAAGAAACCATGTATAATTCAAGGTGAGAAGAAATTGCCACTTGTCTGCGCGTGTTGAGCCCCTTGTATTGACAAATAGGGGTGTGACCGTTTATTCGGTATAAGTAGCGGCGTCGGACTCGATTAGTTGTGTCTGAGGTCTTGACGACCTATTGGATGCTTTCGCTGGTCCGGGCGCCTTTAGTGTGCGGCTGCCAAGGCAGCCTCACTCTCTTCGGCGCGCAGAGATCGCTTGATATTTCCGTGCACTGTAATGATGCCACGTGGACCGTACATCTTGAGTGTGAGGGAGGCGTAGTGTGGTATTGCATTAAAGCGAGCGAAAGCTTCTCGTCCGAGCAGTGCTTGATAGCCACTTTGAAATGGAGCGATGTGGAAAGTTAAATGCTCGCGACGGAAGTTATCGGGGGAGCCGAATATAACTTGTAGTAGGAGGGAGCCCGTACAATGAGCCCCTGGGCCTGGCATTACTCCTTTAAAGGTAGTATTGCTATGGTGAATTTGTGTTGGGTCTAACCCCATCCCGCGGATTGTATCCTGATATATTAGGTTTAGGCTACTGCCGCCGTCCATCAAGACTCGTGTGAAGTGATATCCGCCAATTACTGGGTCTAATACCAGGGCAACCCATCCTGCGTGTCGGATACTTGCTGAGTAATCGCGATGGTCGAAAGTGATCGGTTGAGACGACCAGTGGCAGGACTTCGCGGTGACAGGCACTTGGGTATATTTTCCTGGGGGTGCCGCGTTGTCTTTTCCCTTGATCACGTGTAACACGTTTACTGTTTTGACTTCTGGTGGAAATTTCTTTTGTTCCCCCGTGTCTTGCTTGGGGGGCTCGTCCTTGTCTTCACTTGGTGTATCCTCCCCCTTGTGTACGGCGTTGAGCTTGCCGGACTGCTTGAAGACCCAACATTCTCTGTGGGTATGGTTAGCAGGTTTACCAGGGGTACTATGGATCTGACATACTTGGTCCAGAATTTTTTTGAGGCTGGACAGTTCATCCCTGGTGCCTTTAGGGGGCGGATTTTGACCTGGCCGAGAGCTTTTGAATCCGGCATTTACTGCCGTGCCCTTCGTGCTGTCTTCTTTATTCTGGTGTTTGTTATTGCCGTTGCGCCGTGATTTCCCGTTTCCATCTCTAACTTTAGATGTACTGGGGTCACTGGTGCTGCATCTGGCTAGCCAGCTGTCCTCACCCGCGCAAAAGCGGGTCATGAGGTTTGTTAATGCGGCCATCGTTCTCGACTTATTTTGGCCGAGGTGTATGGCGAGCCATTCATCACGGACGCTATGCTTGAAAGCTGCCAAGGCTTCGGCGTCCATACAATCGACAATCTGGTTCTTTTTAGTAAGAAACCTGTTCCAAAGCTTTCGGGCTGACTCTCCGGGCTGTTGAGTTATATGACTCAAATCGTCCGCATCCGGAGGTCGGACATAAGTCCCTTGAAAATTTGCTCAAAAGGCGTCTTCGAGCTCTTCCCAACTTCCAATGGAGCTTTCGGGGAGGCCTTTGAGCCAGTGATGAGCTGGCCCTTTGAGCTTGAGGGGTAAGTACTTGATGGCGTGGAGATCATCTCCTCGAGCCATATGGATATGGAGGATGTAGTCCTCAATCCAGACCCTAGGGTCTGTTGTTCCGTCGTATGCCTCTATGTTTACGGGCTTGAATCCCTCTGGAAATTCATGGTCCAGCACCTCATCGGTGAAACATAGGGGGTGTGCGGCACCCCTGTAGCTGGGTGTACCGCGTTGTTCGGATGTTTGTTGTGTTGCATTGTATGCTGGGGCGCACTTGCGTGGTCCATAGATGGATCTTGTTGCACCGTCCTTTGGGTGCGAGCCCTTGCATGGGTCGCGTGTTGTATTGTGAGCGGCGTTGTATGCCGCTCTGTGTTGGTAGAGGGGTCGTCTATCCGACCAGGTGGCTGCTTTGATATTTGGTTGTGGGGGGTCTGAGGCCTCCTCATCGAATTCGGGTAGAAGCTTCCGCTTTGGGTAGCTCTTGGAGGGGCGATTGTCGCCGTACCTTGCTGCTGTGTTGAGTATTTTACTCCATCTGATTTGGTGTGTGTCTTGCGCGGCCTTGAGCCTTTGCTTCTACTTTTTCAGACTCCTCGCGGTGGCAACAAGCCTTTTACGGGCAGTCTGCTGCTCCGGGTGCCTGTCCGGCGTTATGTCGTCCGGACCATTATCCTTGATAGGATTTGTTTGTTCAGTTTGATTATTCGGACTGCCGTTGTCCGGCAGCGGTTCGCCCTGCTCCAGCGCTGGGTCTGTGTGATCACTATTTCTGTCGAGGCAGGATTTGGGGCGGTGCTTGCGTCGCCGCTTTGACTACTTTTTGAGGGAACAAGCCTTCGGTGCATCCTTCCGCTCCTCATCGTCATCTTTTGGTGCGTCCACCATGTATACGTCATATGACGAGGTGGCGTTCCAGGGCCCAATAGGCGCTGGTTCTTCATCATCTCCTTCATCGGCGTCCATACCGTCGATGTCTTCGGAGTCGAAGTCGAGCATGTCGGTTAAATCATCGACAGTGGCTACAAAGTGGGTGGTGGGTGGGCTTTGAATTTCTTCGTCATCCGTATCCCAATCTCACTGACCATAGTCCGGCCAGGGCTCTCCTGATAAAGAGAGAGACTTTAGTGATTTCATAATATCGCCAAAGGGCGAGTGCTGAAAGATGTCCGTGGCAGTAAACTCCATGATCAGCGCCCAATCGAATTCGATCGGCAGAGGCATGAATGGTTCGGAGTCCGGAGAGGAGTCCGGCTCCTTGGAATCACGAGTCTCGTGGAGTGCGGGGCTAGTGTTCAGCTCGATCGCCGCTAGGATCGCAGCCCCCGAGGCGGCGTCCATCCACCCATCCTCGATCGGCGCAGTTGGCTCTGAATTAAGGGTCGAAGCCGATGCGGGTGCGGCCTTCAGGGCACTGTTAGGCGGCAGAGCTAGATCATGCTTGTCGTGGCAGTGCGGCGCGCTCGGCAGTGGCTCGAATCCATCGAAGATCAAGTCCCCGCGGATGTCAGCCGTGTAGTTTAAACTTCCAAATTTGACCTGACGGCCAGGGGCATAGCTTTCGATCTACTCTAGACGGCCAAGTGAATTGGCCCATAGTGCAAAGCCGCTGAAGACAGAGATCTGTCCGGGGAGACAAGTTTCACCCTGGACCGCATCACTATCGATGATCGTAGGAGCCATCAAGCCTGACGGTGACGACACAGAGGAACTCTCAATGAAAGCACCAATGTCGGTGTCAAAACCGGCGGATCTCGGGTAGGGGGTCCCGAACTGTGCGTCTAGGCCGGATGGTAACAGGAGGCAAGGGACACGAAGTTTTACCCAGGTTCGGGCCCTCTCGATGGAGGTAAAACCCTACGCCCTGCTTGATTAATATTGATGATATGGGTAGTACAAGAGTAGATCTACCACGAGATCAGAGAGGCTAAACCCTAGAAGCTAGCCTATGGTATGATTGTTGTTGTGTATGTTGTCCTACAGACTAAAACCCTCCGGTTTATATAGACACCGGAGAGGGTTAGGGTTACACAAAGTCGGTTACAATGGTAGGAGATCTGCATATCCGTATCGCCAAGCTTGCCTTCCACGCCAAGGAAAGTCTCTTCCGGACACGGGACGAAGTCTTCAATCTTGTATCTTCATAGTCCAGGAGTCCGGCTGAAGGTATAGTCCGGCCATCCGGACACCCCCTAATCTAGGACTCCCACAGCTAGCATGACTCTAATATCACCATCTTTATATCACAAAACTATTGCAAGGAATCAAACATATCATATTCAGTGATCTACAAGTTTTATGTAGGATTTTCTGACTAACCATGTGAATGACCAATTCCTGTCATCTCTCTAAATAGATATAAGTGAAGCAAGAGTATTTAATTCTTTCTACAAAATATATGCCCACACTCTAACAAATACAAGTGAAGCAAAAGAGCATTCTACAAATGGCGGTTTTCTATGTGAAGAGAAACAAGCAATCCAAACTTCAAATGATATAAGCGAAGCACATGAAGCATTCTATAAAGCCATACTCAAAAGATATAAGTGAAGTTGACGGTGTCCTGGACTAGGGGGTACTCACCACGTTGTCTCCCGATCTGTTAGATTGGGCCGAGGACCCCCATGGCCGTATACTCATGGACCAGTTCGGACAGCTGCCGCATACATGGAAGATTCCACAAGACTTGGTGATTAAGACAAGGACTCCTCCCCACCGGCGTATTCGGCTAGGACTCTTGTTATCCTAGGCCTCTGGTGCATTATATAAACCGAGGCCAGGCTAGTCGATAGATAGACAACATACAATCAGACCATAGGCTAGCTTTTAGGGTTTAGCCTCCCGATCTCGTGGTAGATCAACTCTTGTACTACTCATATCATCAAGAATAAATCAAGCAGGACGTAGGGTTTTACCTCCATCAAGAGGGCCCGAACCTGGGCAAAACATCATGTCCCCTGCCTCCTGTTACCATCCGCCTTAGACGCATAGTTCGGGACCCCCTACCCGAGATCCGTCGGTTTTGACACCGACAGAAGTGCAATGAGCATTCTATAAATCAACCAAGTACTATCTCATACCAGCATGGTGCATAAAAGAAAAGTGAAAACTAAATGCAAAATACGCTCCAAGATTGCACATATCGCATGAACGAAACGAATCCGAAAACATACTGATACTTGTTGAAGAAAGATGGGATGCCTTCCGGGGCATCCCCAAGCTTAGACGCTTGAGTCTCCTTGAATATTTACTTGGGGTGCCTCGGGCATATCCAAGCTTGATCTCTTGCCTCTCTTTCTTCTTCTCACATCGAGACCTCCTCGATCTTCGAACACTTCATCCACACAAAACTCAACAGAAAGCTCGGTAAGATCCGTTAGTATAATAAAGCAAATCACTACTCTAAGTACTATTGAAAACCAATTCATATTTTGTTTTTGCATTGTAGCTACTGTAATATAACTTTTCCATGCCTTAATCCACTGATATAAATCGATAGTTTCATCAAAACAAGCAAACTATGCATCAAAAACAGAATCTGTCTAAAACAGAACAATCTGTAATAATCTGAACATTCACCATACCTATGGTACTCCAAAAAATTCTACCAAAATTAGGAAAAATAAAAAATTTGTATAGAAAGACAGTGCAAAAAGTTTCAGAACCATTTGACATTCCAGCAAACAATGTAAAATCGTGCACTACAGCCAAAGTTTCTGTCCTGCACCATACAAACCAACAAGCATCTAAAACATCCTAAAGGCAAACCTTGGCACATTATTTTTATAATACAATGGAATTGTACAAGGGGATAATTATTTTTGTTGAAAAGTTTCTGTAATCAAGATTCACAAAGTTTCCGTAAGCATGAACAAAGTTCAAGGAGCTCCCCCACTTCAACCATGCTTGTCTCTCTCACTTTCACTTTCCTTTTTAAAAAAGTTTTGGGTTCCCCTCTTTATTTTTCTGTTTTTAAACTTTATAAAAGCACACAACAGAAATAAATGACTCTCTAAAACTTCCGGGTTGTCTCCCTGGCAGCGCTTTCATTAAAGCCATTAAGCTAGGCATATAGTGCTCAAGTAATGGATCCACCCAGATCCCAAGGTATATCAAAGCCAATTTTAATTAACAATGATTTGTAATTTAGTAATGAGCACAAGGTAACATATATCATGTAATGACGAAGTCTAACTCTCTTCCTATGCATCGGCATGTCATAAAAGAACAATTCGTGCACACAAAGTGAAGGCCAATGCATAGTATAAACAGTTTCTTGCAATTTTTTTGTGTTGGATGTTGGGGAACGTAGTAATTTCAAAAAATTTCCTACGGACACGCAGGATCATGGTGATGCATAGCAACGAGAGGGGAGAGTGTCGTCCACGCACCCTCATAGACCATTAAGCAGAAGCGTTTATGACAATGCGGTTGATGTAGTCGTGGGTCTTCACGATCGACAGATCCTCAGTACCAAACGTACGGCACCTCCGCGTTTAGTACACGTTCAGCTCGGTGACGTCCCACGAACTCACGATCCAGTAGAGCTTAGGGAAGAGTTTCGTCAGCACAATGGCGTGGTGACGATGTTGATGAAGCTACCGCGGCAGGGCTTCACCTAAGCACCGCTACAGTATGACCGAGGTGGATTATGGTGGAGGGGGGCACCGCACATGGCTGGGAGAGATCTTTGTGATCAACTTGTGTGTCTAGAGGTGCCCCCTGCCCCTGTATATAAAGGAGCAAGGGGGAGGCCGGCCGGCCCTTGTTGGTGCGCCAGGAGGAGGAATCCTCCTCCTAGTAGGAGTAGGATTCCCCTCTTTCCTACTCCTACTCGGAGGGGGAAAGGAA
Source organism: Triticum aestivum (assembly GCF_018294505.1). Taxonomy (NCBI): domain Eukaryota; kingdom Viridiplantae; phylum Streptophyta; class Magnoliopsida; order Poales; family Poaceae; genus Triticum; species Triticum aestivum. The sequence goes on along the minus strand of NC_057806.1, from coordinate 444,654,335 downwards.
GGGAGAGAAATAGAAGAAAAGGGGGGCGCCCCCTCTCCTAGTCCAATTCGGACCAGAGGGGAGGGGGCACGCTGCCTGCCCTAGGCCGGCCCCTCTCTCTTTCCCTTATGTCCCAACAAGGCCCATTAGCCTCCGGGGGGTTCCGGTAACCCCTCTGGTACTCCAGTAAAATCCCGATTTTACCCAGAACTCTTCCGATGTCCAAATGTAGGCTTCCAATATATCAATCTTCATCTCTCAACCATTTCGAGACTCCTCGTCATGTCCGTGATCATATCCAGGACTCCGAACTACCTTCGGTACATCAAAACATATAAACTCATAAAATTGATCGTCACAGAACTTTAAGCGTGCGGACCCTACGGGTTCGAAAACTATGTAGACATGACCGAGACATGTCTCCGGTCAATAACCAATAGCGGAACCTAGATGCTCATATTGGTTCCTACATATTCTACGAAGATCTTTATCGGTCAAACTGCATAACACTATATGTTGTTCTCTTTGTCATCGGTATGTTACTTGCCCAAGATTCGATCGTCGGTATCCCAATACCTAGTTCAATCTCGTTACCGGCAAGTCTCTTTACTCGTTTCGTAATGCACTATCCCGCAACTAACTCATTAGTTGCATTGCTTGCAAGGCTTATAGTGATGTGCATTACCGAGAGGGCCCAGAGATACCCCTCCAACAATCGGTGTGAAAAATCCTAATCTTGATCTATGCCAACTCAACAAGTACCATCAGAGACACCTGCAGAGCAACTTTATAATCACCCAGTTACGTTGTGATGTTTGGTAGCACACAAAGTGTTCCTCCGATATCCGGGAGTTGCATAATCTCATAGTCATAAGAACATGTATAAGTCATGAAGAAAGCAATAGTAGTAAACAAAAACAATCAAGTGCTAAGCTAATGGAATGGGTCAAGTCAATCACATCATTCTCCTAATGATGTGATCCCATTAATCAAATAACAACTCATGTCCATGGTTTGGAAACTTAACCATCTTTGATCAATGAGCTAGTCAAGTAGAGGCATACTAGTGACACTATGCTTGTCTATGTATTCACACATGTATTATGTTTTCGGTTAATACCATTCTAGCATGAATAATAAACATTTATCATGAAATAAGGAAATAAATAATAACTTTATTATTGCCGCTAGGGCATATTTCCTTCAGTCTCCCACATGCACTAGAGTCAATAATCTAGATTACACAGTAATGATTTGAACACCCATGGAGCCTTGGTGCTGATCATGTTTTGCTCGTGGAAGAGGCTTAGTCAACGGGTCTGCAACATTGAGATCCGTATGTATCTTGCAAATCTCTATGTCTCCCACTCGGACTTGATCCCGGATGGAGTTGAAGCATCTCTTGATGTGCTTGGTTCTCTTGTGAAATCTGGATTCCTTTGCCAAGGCAATTGCACCAGTATTATCACAAAAGATTATCCTTGGACCCGATGCACTAGGTATGACACCTAGATCGGATATGAACTCCTTCATCCAGACTCCTTTATTTGCTGCTTCCGAAGCAGCAATATACTCCGCTTCACACGTAGATCCCACCACGACGTTCTGTTTAGAACTGCTCCAACTGACAGCTCCACCGTTCAATATAAACACGTATCCGGTTTGCGATTTAGAATCATCCGGACCGGTGTCAAAGCTTGCATCAACACAACCATTTACGATGAGCTCTTTGTCACCTCCATAAACAAGAAACATATCCTTGGTCCTTTTCAGGTACTTCAGGATGTTATTGACCGCTGTCTAGTGATCCACTCCTGGATTACTTTGGTACCTCCCTACTAGACTAATAGCAAGGCACACATCAGGTCTGGTACACAACATTGCATACATGATAGAGCCTATGGCTGAAGCATAGGGAACACTTTTCATTTTCTCTCTATCTTCTGAAGTGGTCGGGCATTGAGTCTTGCTCAATTTCACACCTTGTAACACAGGCAAGAATCCTTTCTTAGCTTGATCCATTTTGAACTTCTTCAAAACTTTATCAAGGTATGTGCTTTGTGAAGGTCCAATTAAGCGTCTTGATCTATCTCTATAGATCTTGATGCCTAATATATAAGCAGCTTCACCGAGGTCTTTCATTGAAAAACTCTTATTCAAGTATCCTTTTATGCTATCCAGAAATTCTATATCATTTCCAATCAAAAATATGCCATCCACATATAATATTAGAAATGCTACAGAGCTCCCACTCACTTTCTTCTAAATACAGGCTTCTCCAAAAGTCTGTATAAAACCATATGCTTTGATCACACTATAAAAACGTTTATTCCAACTTCGAGAGGCTTGCACTAGTCCATAAATGGATCAGTGGAGCTTGCATACTTTGTTAGCACCTTTTGGATCGATAAAACCTTCAGGTTGCATCATATACAACTCTTCTTCCAGAAATCCATTCAGGAATGCAGTTTTACATCCATTTGCCAAATTTCATAATCATAAAATTTGGCAATAGCTAACATGATTTGGACGGACTTAAGCATCACTATTGGTGAGAAGGTCTCATCATAGTCAACTCCTTGAACTTGTCGAAAACCTTTCGCAACAAGTCAAGCTTTATAGATAGTAATATTACCGTCAGCGTCAGTCTTCTTCTGGAAGATCCATTTATTCTCAATGGCTTGCCGATCATCGGGCAAGTCAACCAAAGTCCACACTTTGTTCTCATACATGGATCCCATCTCAGATTTCATGGCCTCAAGCCATTTTGCGGAATCAGGGTCATCATTGCTTCCTCATAGTTCGTAGGTTCATCATGGTCAAGTAACATGACCCCCAGAATAGGATTACCGTACCACTCTGGTGTAGATCTTGCTCTGGTTGACCTACGAGGTTCGGTAGTAACTTGATCTGAATTTTCATGATCATCATTATTAGCTTCCTCACTAATTGGTGTAGGTGTCACAGGAACCGGTTTCTGTGACGAACTACTCTCCAATAAGGGAGCAGGTAAAGTTACCTAATCAAGTTCTACTTTCCTCCCACTCACTTCTTTCGAGAGAAACTCCTTCTCTAGAAAGGATCCATTCTTAGCAACGAATGTTTTGCCTTTGGATCTGTGATAGAAGGTGTACCCAATTGGGTACCCTATGAAGACACATTTCTCCGATTTGGGTTCGAGCTTATCAGGTTGAAGCTTTTTCACATAAGCATCACAACCCCAAACTTTAAGAAATGACAACTTTGGTTTCTTGCCAAACCATAGTTCATAAGGCGTCGTCTCAACAGATTTTGATGGTGCCCTATTTAACATGAATGCAGCCGTCTCTAAAGCATAAACCCAAAACGATAGCGGTAAATTAGTAAGAGACATCATAGATCGCACCATATCTAGTAAAGTATGATTATGACGTTCGGGCACACTATTACGCTGTGGTGTTGCAGGTGGCGTGAGTTGCGAAACTATTCCGCATTGTTTCAAATGTAGACCAAACTCATAACTCAAATACTCTCCTCCACGAACAGATCGTAGAAATTTTATTTTCTTGTTACGATGATTTTCCACTTCACTCTAAAATTCTTTAAACTTTTCAAATATTTCAGACTTATGTTTCATTAAGTAGATATACCCATATCTGCTCAAATCATCTGTGAAGGTGAGAAAATAACGATACCCGCCGCGAGCCTCATTATTAATTAGACCACATACATCAGCATGTATGATTTCCAACAAGTCTGTTGCTCGCTCCATTGTTCCGGAGAACGGCGTTTTAGTCATCTTGCCCATAAGACATAGTTCGCAAGTACCAAGTGATTCATAATCAAGTGATTCCAAAAGTCCATCAGTATGGAGTTTCTTCATGCGCTTTACACCAATATGACCCAAACGGCAGTGCCACAAATAAGTTGCACTATCATTATAAACTCTGCATCTTTTGGCTTCAATATTATGAATATGTGTATCACTACTATCGAGATTCAACAAAAATAGACCACTCTTCAAGGGTGCATGACCATAAAAGATATTACTCATATAAATAGAACAACCATTATTCTCAGATTTAAATGAATAACTGTCTCGCATCAAACAAGATCCAGATATACTGTTCATGCTTAACACTGGCACCAAATAACAATTATTTAGGTCTAAAACTAATCCCGAAGCTAGAAGTCGGAGTAAATGACCACGGGTAGCCTAGCCGGCTTCCCCTGGATCTTCAGAAAAAGTATAGGCCGATTGAGCCGCCAAGCGTCCAAGACGTGGGGCCGCCTTCCCCCAGCTGGCTACCTCTCAGGCCGGCTGCGCAAAGGTGGCCCAGCCCTGAAATCCTTGAGAAACAAGACCACGAGAAGGACGACTCCAAGAAGCCCGCCATGAGAAGGCCGACTCCCAGGAGCCGGCCCCTCAGCAGGCGGCCAAGAACGTGCCCTCAGAGTCTGCACCCACATAACGGCGACAAGACGGGGCATGGCTACAGTGAAGCCTGCCACCCCCGAATCCCGGGGCACGCATGGCCACAGTGCGTCGTACGAGGCGACCATCACCCGTCCGATGCGCACTATTGCCACGTTGATCGTGACGTCACCCACCGCGAGCGGTCACTACGACCCGTGGGTGGCGGGCCCCCTCAGTCAGGGAGACCCCAAAGGCGGCCAGGCTTCCCGTAGTCAGCCTGGGGTACGACCGGCTCCCAATAGCCGGCCGGCTCTCTCCCTCGAAGGAGGTGCCTCATTAAGGAGATAAGACAAGGTAAGGCTACAGTGATGAGCCGCCTCACGACGGCACTATAGCCATGCTTACCATGACAATGCCCTCGTCACCAGAGGCAAGGCAACAGTAACCAGCCTCTGACAAAATTCCTGAACGGTGGGGCCGGCCTGTCGACCAGAGGGCCGGCAGCCGGCGGGGCCTACCAGGCGGCGGGCCCATCGGTCGGCGGAGAAGCCGGCCAACATAGACACAGACGGCTGGGGCCCGCGCCCAGCCGGATTACCATTGTACCCCTGGGGGTAGGCCTATATAAACCCCCAGGGCACCCATGTAGAGGGATCTCTCTTTGGATAGTTTTTAGACACCGCAATGAGAGGAGGAGTAGGCAAGCCTTGCCCCTCTTCATCCTTTCACCAAACAGCTCAAGGAGCCTCTTGTAGCTACTTGCCAATCTAGTGACCATGCGGAGACCCGCAGAGCAGCAGTAGGGGTGTTATCTCCACGGAGAGCCCTGAAGCTGGGTAAGATTCGCCGGCGTGCATGTCTTCGCCTTATCCTGTTTCCAGGCACCGACGATGTTTTATTGGCTCCCACAATGATAAGCCACCCATTGGCATATGTCGCACCAACCACCCGACATTTGGCGCCTACCGTGGGGCCAGGTGCACCGTCATCCAGAGACCTGCTCTGGACGGGAACCCTTTTGCTCCCCAGCATGCGTAGCCAGCCCGGCTCGCCCGATGGCGCTTGCCCCGACGCGCTGCAAGGCGTCGCTGACACACGCGCGGCGAGCTGCCTCGCCGATCTTCTTGGCGAGGCTCGCATCTCTGACGAGCCCGCTTCCGACGCGGGCACATGCTGCCCCGAAAGCCACCTCGTCAGCCTCCTCGACCAACTCCACGTCTCCGGCGAGCTGGCTGCGGATTTGGAGTCGGTTGGCTCCACCGACCCGATGCTTGTCGATTCTGACACGGCGTCTCTTGACGCCTTCCCCTCCAACGTGGTAATAATCAACGACCCTCTTCCTCGAGCCGACAGCAGTGGCAGTGCCATCACCAAGGTACTAGTCATCAGCCATGACACCACCTCTGGCGAAAACGCCCACGACGCCCTGCAGGCGGCGCTGCATGACCTATCCGCCCCCATCCTGGCTGACGCCGACGCCCAGACACTGGAGGCGCGCCGCCTCGCCCTCATCATGGAGGGCCAGAAGCTAGCCTCCATGAGATGCCTCACCGAGGCTCACCAGCGCAAAGTCGACCGCGCCGCCTTCGGCACGCCGCCTCCCGATGGGCCGAGCCGTGTCGGTATCATCAAGAAACGCGGTGCAGCTACCGCTGGCACGCTGGGAGCAGATCGCCTAGTCTATGCCACACCTCTCGAGAACTTACGCGCCGCCTAGGCGGCTGTAGACGAGTTGGATGGACTAAGGACCGACGAGCTCCCCTACATGACCAGACGCATCCAGCAGCTTATCGATGCGGCCACAGAGCGGCATGAAGCCGGTGTCCGCGCCGAAAGTCCTCCCCCGCACCGAGAGCACGGTGCGACGTCCCGAACGATGACGACAGGCAACACCCGCGCAAGGAAAGAAAAGGAGCCGGCTGCCAGCCGCAGCCGGACTCGAATCTCCATCGAGCGTGACGCAGAAGGCCGTCCTCGAGCTGTGGAATGGCGGGGCGATCCGCCCCCTCCTCCGCCTCGTGGGGAGAGATACCCCACTCCGCCGCCTGTCACGCATCCGACTGGGTCGCCGCGAAGGAGTCAGCGAGAATGACGCCCACCACCGGATCGACCGCCTAGTGCGATCCCTGGCTTTGGAAGAAGAAGACGATGTCGGCCCGCCCTGCTTTGGCCCCCGCATCCGCGACGAGCCCTTCCCTAAAGGGTTCTCGCTCCCAAGAGACACGCCCAAATACAACGGCTCCGTGAAGCCGGAAGACTGGCTGATCGACTACTCCACTGTGATTAGCATCGCGAACGGCAACAGGCGCGTTGCCGTGAAGTATGTTCCCCTCATGCTCCAAGGCACGACGCATACTTGGCTCAACAGCCTCAAGCCTTACAGTGGACTTCACAGAAGCCTTCATCCGCAACTTCACCAGCACCTACAAGCGGGCTCCTAAACCCCGACAGCTCTCCTTGTGTGTGCAAGGGCCCAGCGAATCAACTCGCGACTACCTCACGCATTGGGCCGAACTCTGCAACTCCTGCGAAGGGGTGCACGAGGTTCAAGCTATAGAGTACTTCACCGCAGGGTGCCGAGAAGGCACCCTCCTCAAGCACCGACTCCTCTGCGACGAGCCAACTACCCTCGACGAGCTGCTGATCATAGCTGACAAGTACGCCAGGGCCATTCCTCAATGAAGACCGAGCTCCGAGTAGACACCTCCGGGAAGGTACTCGCTCCGAGTCCCAAGACACCGCCAGGAGACTCCAGCCGACGCCCATACCAGAACGACCACAAGCACAAGGCTCCCCCGCCGCCTCCCATTAGTCGGCTGGTGGCCACCACCAAAGACGAACAACTGGAAGGGCGGCCCACGCCCAAGAAGCAGAAGGGCAGCAGGCCGGTGTGGCAGCCGGCTTTCTCCTACGAGCAAGCACTTGATGCCCCCTACAAGTTTCACAGCGGCGCGAAGCCTTCGAACCACACAACCCGAAAGTGCCACTGGCTCATGCGGATCTCCAAGGGCGAGGGGATAGTGCCACCTCCGCCTGCCGGTCAGCCGCCTCCGGCCCCTCCGCAGCCGGCTGCTTGACCGGCAGTTGGGGCCGTTCAAGACGAATTCCCCGACGAGCATGCCGCCTACGTCATCTTTACGAGCCTACCAGAAGATCGGCGTAGCCGGCGCCGACAACATCAAGAAGTCAACGCAGTTGCCTCCAAGAACCCCGAGTTCATGCACTAGTCAGAAAGGCCTATCATCTAGAGCCGGATTGATCACCCAGAGGCGATGCCGTCTCCCGGCTCTTACGCATTGGTTTTGGATGCCACCCTCGCAACAGAAAGGCGAGCCGCCCGTTTCTCCCGCGTGCTGATAGACGGTGGGAGCAACATCAACATCCTATACCGTGACACCATGGAGAAGCTGAGCATCAAGATGAAGCAGCTCATGCCTAGTCGGACTGTGTTCCATGGCATCGTGCCCGGCCTGTCCTACTCCCCAATCGGCAAGATCAAGATAGATGTCCTCTTCGGGGACAAGGATCATTTCCGCCGAGAGGCGGTGTGGTTTGAGGTAGTGGATCTGGAGAGCCCTTACCACTCGTTGCTTGGCCAACCCGCCCTGGCCAAGTTCATGGCAGTACCCCATTATGCCTACCTCAAGATGAAGATACTGAGTTCCAAGGGCATCATCACCATAGCCGGAGACTACAAGCGGAGACTACAAGAAGTCCTCCGAGTGTGCGGCCGCCAGCAGCCGGCTGGCCGAGTCCCTCGTGATTGCTGAAGAGAAGAAGATACTGGACCGAGTTGTGGCTATGACCGGCAAACAGCCGGCCCTGTCCCCCAACCCCAAGGAGTGTGATGCTCAAGGTTCTTTCCAACAGGTCAAAGAAACAAAGAAGGTACCTCTGGACTCGGAGCACCCAGAAAGGTTTGCCACCATCGGGGCAAACCTGGACAACAAATAGGAAGGCGAGCTCGCCGATTTCCTCTGTGAGAATCGAGACATCTTCGCATGGTCCCCCAAGGACATGCCGGGTGTTCCGAAGGAATTCGCCGAGCACAAGCTACATGTCCGAGAAGGTGCAAAACCAGTGAAACAGCCCCTCCGCCGACTGTCAGAAGAGAAGAGAAGGATTTTAGGAGAAGAGATAGCCCGACTTCTGGCAGCCGGCTTCATTATGGAGGTTTTCTTTCCAGAATGGCTTGCCAACCCGGTCCTCATGCTGAAGAAAAATAACAAATGGCGCATGTGTATAGACTACACCAGCCTCAACAAAGCCTGCCCCAAAGATCCCTTCGCCTTGCCAAGGATTGATCAAGTAATAGACTCCACAGCCAGATGCGAGCTGTTGAGCTTCTTGGATGCTTACTCAGGCTACCACCAGATAAAGTTGGATCCAGCTGACCGCCTGAAAACCGCCTTCATCACACCATTCGGAGCCTTCTGCTACCTGACTATGACATTCGGCTTGAGAAATGCCGGTGCCACTTTTCAGCGTTGCATGCAGAAATGCCTCCTCAAGTAGCTCGGCAGAAATGCCCACGTCTATGTAGACGATATTGTGGTGAAGACGGAGAAGCGTGACACCTTGCTGGAAGACCTCAGAGAGACATTTGAAAACTTGCGCCGATTTCAAATCAAGCTCAACCCCGAGAAATGCGTGTTTGGAGTACCAGCCGGTCAGCTTCTTGGCTTCCTGGTCTCCGAATGCGGCATCGAGTGCAACCCGATGAAGATCAAGGCCATAGAGAGAATGGAGATTCCCACCAAGCTGTGGGACGTCCAGAAGTTCACCGGATGCTTGGCTTCCCTGAACCGCTTCATCAGCCGACTCGGGGAGAAAGCTCTCCCCCTCTACCGACTCATGAAGAAGTCCGCTCATTTCGAGTGGAATGACCAGGCGAACCAAGCCTTCCACGAGCTAAAGAAGATGCTGACCACGTCGCCTGTCTTGGCGGCACCGATTGAAAAAGAGCCCATGCTCCTTTACATTGCCGCTACTAGCTGGGTGGTTAGCACGGTCATCGTGGTCCAGCGCCCAGAAGAAGGCCGAGCTCAGCTGGTCCAGAGGCCGGTGTATTATTTAAGCGAAGTGTTATCCAACTCGAAGCAGAACTACCCACACTACCAGAAGATGTGCTACGGTGTGTTCTTCGCTGCCAAGAAGCTCAAGCCCTACTTCCAAGAGCACCCCATCACAGTCGTATGTACTGCCCAGCTCGCCGAGATCATAGGCAGCCAGGATGCATCCGACCGAGTGGCAAAATGGGCCATTGAGTTGGCTCCCTACACGATCTTCTACCAACCTTGCACCGCCATTAAATCCCAAGCACTGGCCGACTTCCTCGTCGACTGGGCGAAACCCAGTACCTGCCACCGGCCCCCGACCCATTCATTGGCAGATGCACTTCGATGGGTCCAAGATGCACATCGGCTTGGGAGCCGACATCATCCTCACCTCCCCCAAAGGCGACAAGCTCAAGTACACATTGCAAATTCATTTTGCCGCCTCCAACAATGTGACCGAGTACGAGGCTCTCATACACGGGCTCCGGCTAGCCAAGGAGCTCAGCATCCGCCGGATCCTGTGCTATGGCGACTCGGATTTGGTCGTCCAGCAGTCATCTAGCGACTGGGACGCCAAGGATGCGAACATGGTGAGCTACCGCTTCCTCGTTCAGCAAATCAGTGGATATTTTGAAGGATGTGAGTTCCTTCATGTACCATGCGCCGACAACATGCAAGCTGATGCCCTGGCACGAGTAGGCTCCACCCGGCAAGCCATTCCAGCCGGCGTTTCTCTCCACCGCCTCCTCAAGCCGTCTATCAAGCCATCTCCAGATCTGATTCTATCTTTGTGCCGCCTGACCCCGACGCAGTCGGATCTGACTTGGGGAACCAAGCAGGCGGCTCGGGGACTTCGACAGGCGGCCCGGGGACTGCTGTAGTCGCACCCGGCTTGGGGACTTCGACAGGCGGCCCATGGACTGCCGTAGTCGCACCCGGCTCGGGGACTTCGAAACTCGGCCCGGGGGCTACTGCAGCCGGCCCGGGGACTGCATCGACGTAGCAGGCGGCGGCCGACTCCAACTCTTTACCACCCAGCCCATCCGCCCTGGTTACAGTAGCAGTTCTGACAATAGAAGAAGTCATAGCTCCATCATGGGCCCAGCCCATCCTCAACTTCTTAATAAACAAAGAGTTGCCAACCGATGAAATCTCGGCAAGACAAGTTCAGCGCCGAGCCGGAGCATACACAATAGTAAACCGAGAGCTTGTTAGGCACAGTGTCACTAGAGTATTCCAGCACTGCGTCGAGCCGGAGAAGGGCATAGCAATCCTCAAAGACATCCACCAAGGCGAATGCGGCCACCATGCAACCTCATGATCACTCGTCGCCAAAGCTTTCCGCCATGGATTCTTCTGGCCGACTGCTTTGGATGACGCCAAGGAGCTAGTCAAACATTGCAAAGGGTGCCAAGTTTTCAGTTCCAAGCAACATCTGCCGGCTTCCGCACTCAAGACCATCCCCCTCACCTGGCCCTTTGCCATCTGGGGGCTGGACATGGTGGGCCCATTCAATACGGCATGCAGCGGCATGACACATCTGCTTGTCGTTGTGGACAAATTTACCAAGTGGATCGAAGAAAAGCCGATCAAGAAGCTGAATGGGCCGACTGCTGTAACATTCATCGCAGATATCACAACCCGGTATGGCATTCCGCACAGCATCATCACCGACAATGGTACAAATTTTGCAAAGGGAGCACTGGCACGTTTCTGTGCAACACATGGCATCCAGCTGGACCTAGCGTCCGTCGCCCACCCGCAGTCAAACGACCAGGTCGAGCGTGCAAACGGCCTCATCCTCTCCGGCATCAAGCCCCGACTGGTCGTGCCACTGGAGCATTCGGCCGGCTGTTGGCTCGACGAGCTGCCGGCCGTCCTCTGGAGTTTGCGCACTACCCCAAACAAGTCAACTGGCTTCACCCCTTTCTTCCTTATATATGGCGCCGAGGCGGTCATCCCAACTGACATCGAGTTTGACTCACCTCGGGTCACCATGTACATGGAGGCGGAGGCCAAGGAAGCACGTGAAGACGACGTCGACCTGCTGGAAGAGGGCCGGCTGTTAGCCCTCAGCCGGTCCGCCATCTATCAGCAGGGTATGCGCCGCTACCACAGCCGGAAAGTCAAGCCAAGATCCTTCCAAGAGGGCGATCTTGTGCTCCGGCTGATCCAGCGAACAGCCAGCCAGCACAAGCTCTCGGCCCCTTGGGAGGGCCCTTTCGTCATCAACAGAGCTCTAGGCAATGACTCCTACTACCTAATCGACGCGTAGAAGCCGAAGGCACGCAAGAGAGATGATTCTGGCAAGGAGTCGGAACGACCATGGAACACCAATCTCCTTCGAAGATTTTACATTTAAAAAGCAGTATGTATCACGCTAACTTTTGTACTAAGTACGAGACAAAGGGTCCCCCGAGGAGCACTCGGGGGCTACCCTTTTTTATCTATGAATGATGGGTATCATGCCTATGAATATGTTACTACACTTGTCTTTTCGTCCGGCACCAGGCCTGACCAGTCGGCCCAGGGACTTGCCACCTTAAGTTATATATAAAGTCCTGCCTATAGTCAGACAAGTAGTGTGCCGGCACCCAAGCCCCCTCTTGCCAAAAATCGCAGCTCGAAGAATCGACTATCCGACTGGCAAGAGCCAGGGGCAGGAAAGGATGCTCACACGAAAAACGGCTAAGGACCAACGAACTTATATAACGCGAGCCGGCTTCCCGCCCCGCCAGCCAGCTACTAGAGCAGCCGGCTGGCCGGCTTCTTGTTCACCTTGCTGCAATCTAAGAAAGCTCGAGTACTTGCCTTCCCAAAACAACCAAGTCCTTCTCCAGCCACAGACTGCAGAGCAGCTGTCCGGCTGGGAAGGCGGCGGCCAAGGAAAGGCGGCAAAGAAAAAAGCCAAAAGGATGAAAAGCAAACATGAACGGAAGCCAAACACATGCATGATATTTACACAAAAGACCTTCGAAAGGCCAGCATTCAACATAGTCTGAATACACCCCCAGTGGGTGGAACTGCGCAAATTTAAAGATTGCTCAAAAGAGTAACAAGCAGGAAAGCAAGGACGGTGGATCAAGCCAGGGGAACGATGAGCGAGTCGGGCAAGTTGGTGGAGTCGGCAGTGCCGGCTGGAGGAGTGACCGGCTGGCGAGTCTCGGCATTGTTGCTGGAGGCACGATTAGGCTGAGGCGGGCTGGTCGCTTCACCATCCGGCGCAGCGTCTTCACCATCCTCTCCCTCTTCCCCTTCGCCCTCATCACTGGAGGCAATCTCCTCCGCCGAGTCCTCACCTTCGGCCAGGTTCAGCCCAAACCACTCCTCCGGCTGAGCGACGCCGGTGTCATCCACCTCAGGAGCAAAGGTGCTGGTGTCGTTGTACTCGGCGATCACCGAGGCACGCTGGATGATAGCCGGCCGCACCGCCTCCAGCTCCTCGTCAGCTTCCTGCCGCTAGGTGCTCAGCTGGTCCAAGTTCAGCCCAGGATACCAAGCTCGGACGAACTCCAGTGCCCGCCCAGCGCCGGACCGGGCCGCTGACGCCTTCCATGCCTCAAAGCGGCGGATTGCGACCTCCATCCAGTCGACGGTCTGACTAGGGGTCCGCGGGATCACCTCACCGGGCCAGAGGGTGGCCAGCACTTGCGCCTCGGCACGCTGAAGAGGGCGTAGCATACGGTGGGCCGGCTGCAGGCGGGCTTGAAGCGCCAGAAGCTGCTCCTCAAGCGACCGGCCGGCACCCGGTGCAACCTCGGCCCCCGCGTGCCGTCGTGCATCGCGGTAGGCCTCAATGGCTTGAGTGGTGGCAGCAGAGTAACCGGGAAAGTAATCTGCACAAATAAGAAAGCAGTGGCACAAAGTCGAAAGACGAACTAGATAGTAGGAGACGGGCAAACAAACGACGAAGAAGGCGGCTCACCGTCGATCAAATCTTCTACCCGGCTGTAGCCTTGACTCATCGCCTGCCTGGCCTCGGCCCAGTTCACTGCCTTGGTCTCGTATTCGGCTTTGAGGGCGGCCTCGCTGTCCTGCGCCGCCTTCAGGGACGCCTTGTGGTTCTCCTCCTGGTCGGCCAGCTTCTTGGCCAGGCGGTCACGCTCTTGAGCCAGGGCGGCGCACTCGGCCTCCTTGGCGCGAAGGGCGGTCTGGGCTTCGCTCAGCTGGCTCCTCAAGTCAGCATTGGCCCCTGCAGATGTGAAGAAAGAAGTTGTCAGGAAAAGATCCGACCCCACTACTCAGCAGTCGGCCCGAATCTCGGGGACTACACCCAGTGGGTGCACTGACGCGCCCCCACTTGAGACAAAAGATGAAGCACTTACTCCGGCTCTTGGTCAGATCGGTGGTTTTCTGATTCAACTCCTGGGCCTGGGAGTTGAAGGCAGCCGCGCGGAGGTTATGATACTCCTGCAGACAAGATAAGTGATACAAGTAAGAACAAGACGACAGTTAGAGTCTATCAAGAAGTTCCAAGCCGCCTGCTCAGCAGCCGACTCGGAACTCGGGGACTACACCCAGTGGGTGCGCTGACGCGCTCCCCACGAAAGAAATCAGGAGCAATCAACAAAAAATGGAAGGACTCACCCGGATCACCGTTCGCGTCGTGAGAAATTCTTGGGTGTACTGCTTTAGTGCGGTTGCTTGGGCCTGAAGCCGGTTCCGGACGTCCTACGCCGCCACGTTCAGCACGGCCGTCGCACCGCCCGGCGTCCACCCGGACGAGCTATCGCCAGCCGCTTCCAGGTCCTGGGCCGCCTGGCCGGTGCTAGTGGCGTTGTGCGGATCTGGTGCTGAAGTTGCCTTCTCCGTGCGCCGACGGGACAGCGACAGGACCACAAGGTCCGCCCTGACAGTCGGCTCACCTCCGGCCGGCTGCGCGGGCGGCGCGTTGGGCTGGCTACCTTGGTCCTTTCCAGCCGGCGGCGTCGGTTCTGCCTCCTTCCCCTTCGCCGGCTGGCCGCGGCTGGTCTCCTCCGTCGGGGGCACTGGAATGTCGGGTGCCACGACACGAAGGGGGATGACGAGCAGTGGAGGTTGGTTTTGCTGGGCCTCTGCTTCCTCCTCCGTGGCTGTGGCCTCCGCCTGGGCCTTGGCAGCTGCGTCGGCCCATGCCTCCGCCGACTTCTCCCTCGCCTCCCGAGCCGCCCTCCGCTCCTCCGCCTCCCGCTCCTCCCACGCTTCCCGCGCGTTTCGCTCCGTCGCCTCTAGGAGATCGGCGTGGGGGTCTACACGGCGGGAGCTTGAGGACCCTCCCGCGGGTCTGACTACGGAGGCGGGAGGAGCCCATTTAAGAGAAAGTGGGGCCCTGTTTGATAAGTCAAGAAGAAGGCTTAAAAAGATATCAACCAAAGAAGAAAAAGAAAGACGTAAGAAAGATAACACTTACGCTGAAACCGACCGCGACTGCTTCACCACCTTACGGAAGCGGGCCGCCTTCGCGGCCGCCTCATCCCACTTGGTCGCCGTCGCGGTACTCTTGGGCTTCTTCGGCCGGCTGCCGAAGTGGGTCGACGCGGCCCGGCGTTTCTGCGTGCCACCATGGGGAGCCGGCGCGGCGGATGGGCCCGCGCCTTGATGATCGGGCACCGGCTGACGGCGCGGAACGACTTCGGCCTCGGCATCATCTGGCCAATCCTCGAAGGCGGCCCCGAGCCCAGAGCCGCCTGCCTCGCCGCCCTCCCCTGCGACGTCTTCTTCCATGGCGGCCGCCCCCAGGTCCGGGTCGTCAACGTCGTCCATCATGCGGTCAGGGAGGAACTGGCGTTCCACCCCCGCAGCCCTGGTTGCCAGCGGAATCATGGGATTCTGCCAAAACAAGCCGACTGGTCAAGAGTCGGCCATCATGAACCCAACGACAAGAAAAGAAGAAAAGAAGAGAAACTTACTACCGGCGGAGGATTGGCGCGAGAGTACGGCACGTTGCCATACCGCCACTCCTCGGTGAGCTTGCAGTTGGAAATGTAGTTCACCATGTAAGACACCTCGGCGTGAGGCATCTCCTTGGTGCTTAGCCGGCACGGGTCGAAGCGGCCGCTCATCTGACAGATCATATGAGGTCGGCCCTGAAGCGGGAGCACCCGGTGCTCCACGAAGACGGCCACCAGGTCAGACCCAATCAGGCCCTCCGACTGGATCATCACCCTGAGACAGCGACCTGGCCCGGAAGGACCATGAGGGCTGCCTCCCAGCCGGCGGGCCGGCTACATAAGGCGGCAGATTGACAAAGTCGCCTTGGGGAGCGATGTTCTTCACGTAGAAGTAGGATTTCTGCCAGAGCTTCACCGACTGGATCAGCGGGATGGGCGGAAACGGGTTGTTGTCGCTCGTCCTCCGCATGGCGATGAAGGCGCCGCATGGGGCGGGCACGCCCGCGACGACAGTGCCAAGCTTGCACTAGAAGAATTCTCCCCACAGTTCGAGGGTGGGGAGGACATCGAGAAAACCCTCGCATAGGGCGACGAAGGCCGACAGCAGCATCACCGCGTTCAGAGTAAGGTGATGCGGCTGGAGATGATAAAATTCAAGGAAGGAGCGGAGGAACCCGCTCGCCGGCAGGCCGAAGCCGCGCAGGCAGTGCGAGAGGAAGATTACCCGCTCGCCCTCCTCCGGTGCTGGCGAGATCTCCCTCTCCGGCGCAAGGCGGACCCACACGAAATCCGCGCCCGGCTACCGCCGCGTTTGGCGGAGGAAGTCGACGTGGTCGTCGTGGACGTTGGAGCCGTCCCAGGAGCTCGACAATGCCATGGGAACAGCGCGGCGATGAGAAAGGCGCGGCGGAAGAAAGGCGCGCGACCCTGCTACGATGAAGCAACGGCAAGCCAAGAAGATTGGCGGGAAGGCCGAGCGGTGGTGGGTGGCTGTGGCGGCAGAGAGGAGGAAGAAGAAGGAAGGGGCAGAGTGAGGGAGAGCGCGCGAGCGTCTAGCGCTCCCCTCCTCTCCCCCTACTTATAGCCTCGTGCGGCGAAGCCAACGAGGCAGGGCGTGGGGGATGTGGGATTAACTGCACCCACTCCCCCATGCCCCGCGATTATTGCGCCTTCACAGCGTGTGGAAACCGCCGCTGGGAGGCGCGCACTCTGTCTGGGCCGTAGAAGATCCGCGCGTGGGCCGAGGCCCTGTAGTGGCAGGCCCCGGACTGCGGCAGCGTCCCGGCGCGCGCGTGGGCTGGCAGGCCCCTCCAGCCATGGGGTGCCACATGGAGCGCAGGCGACAAACGGTCAGCTTGCAGCCTGACTCACGCGCCGACTGGAACCCGCCTTCAAGCTTCGAAATCTCTAGAAGACGGCACGCCTAGTCAAAGCCGGCTCCCAGTTCCCGGCCCCTCAAGATAGGAAGTTGACTGAGCTCCTCGTCTTTTTTCTGCCTCGGAGCCCAACCAGCTTCGGGGACTATTGTCGGAGTAAATGACGACGGGTAGCCTAGCCGGCTTCCCCTGGCTCTTCAGAAAAATTATAGGCTGATTGAGCCTCCAAGCGTCCAAGACGTGGAGCCGCCTTCCCCCAGCTGGCTACCTCTCAGGCCGGCTGCGCAAAGGCGGCCCAGCCCTGAAATCCTTGAGAAACAAGACCACAAGAAGGCCAACTCCAAGAAGCCGGCCATGAGAAGGCCGACTCCCAGGAGCCGGCCCCTCAGCAGGCGGCCAAGAATGTGCCCTCAGAGTCTGCACCCACATAACAACGACAAGACGGGGCGTGGCTATAGTGAAGCCTGCCACCCCCGAATCCCGGGGCACGCATGGCCACAGTGCATCGTACGGGGCGGCCATCACCCGTCCGGCGCAGCACTGTTGCCACGTTGATCGTGACGTCACCCACCGCGAGCGGTCACTACGACCCGTGGGTGGTGGGCCCCCTCAGTCAGGGAGACCCCAAAGGTGGCCATGCTTCCCGCAGTCGGCCTGGGGTACGGCCGGCTCCCAATAGTCGGCCAGCTCTCTCCCTCGAAGGAGGTGCCTCATTAAGGAGATAAGACAAGGTAATGCTACAGTGATGAGCCGCCTTGTGACGACACTGTAGCCATGCTTACCACGACAAAGCCCTCGTCACCAGAGGCAAGGCAATAGTAACCAGCCTCTGATAAAACTCCTGAACGGTGGGGCCCGCCTGTCGACCAGAGGGCCAGCAGCCGGCGGGGCCTACCAGGCGGCGGGCCCATCGGTCGGCGGAGAAGCCGGCCAGCATAGACACAGACGGCTGGGTCCCGCGCCCAGCCGGATTACCATTGTACCCCTAGGGGGTAGGCCTATATAAACCCCTAGGGCACCCATGCAGAGGGATCTCTCTTTGGATAGTTTTTAGACACAGCAACGAGAGGAGGAGTAGGCAAGCCTTGCCCCTCTTCATCCTTTCACCAAACAGCTCAAGGAGCCTCTTGTAGCTACTTAACAATCTAGTGACCATGCGGAGACCCCACAGAGCAGCAGTAGGGGTGTTATCTCCATGGAGAGCCCTGAAGCTGGGTAAGATTCGCCGGCATGCATGTCTTCGCCTTATCCCGTTTCCAGGCACCGGCGATGTTTTATTGGCTCCCACAATGATAAGCCACCCGTTGGCATATGTCGCACCAACCACCTGACAGTAGATGTAGAGGTAGCGTGCCGACGGCGATCACATCGACTTTGGAACCATTTCCCATGTGCATCGTCTCCTCGTCCTTAGCCAGTCTTCTCTTAATCCGTATTCCCTGTTTCGAGTTGCAAATATTAGCAACAGAACCAGTATAAAATACCCAGGTGCTACTGCAAGCTCTGGTAAGGTACACATCAATAACATGTATATCACATATACCTTTGTTCACGTTGCCATCCTTCTTATCCGTCAAATACTTGGGGCAGTTCCGCTTCCAGTGACGAGTCTGTTTGCAGTAGAAGCACTCAGTCTCAGGCTTAGGTCTAGATTTGGGTTTCTTCTCTTGAGCAGCAACTTGTTTGCCGTTCTTCTTGAAGTTCCCCTTCTTCTTCCCTTTACCCGTTTTCTTGAAACTGGTGGTTTTGTTAACCATCAACACTTGATGCTCCTTTTTGATTTCTACCTCCGCAGCCTTTAGCATCGCGAAGAGCTCGGGAATTGTCTTATTCATCCCTTGCATATTATAGTTCATCACGAAGCTTTTGTAGCTTGGTGGCAGTGATTGAAGAACTCTGTCAATGACACTATCAACAGAAGATTAACTCCCAGTTGAGTCAAGTGATTATGATACCCAGACATTTTGAGTATATGCTCACTAACAGAACTATTCTCCTCCATCTTGCAGCTATAGAACTTACAGGAGACTTCATATCTCTCAATCCGGACATTTGCTTGAAATATTAACTTCAACTCTTGGAACATCTCATATGCTCCATGACATTCAAAACGTCGTTGAAGTCCCGGTTCTAAGCCGTAAAGCATGGCACACTGAACTATCGAGTAGTCACCAGCTTTACTCTGCCAGACGTTCTTAACTTCATCAGCAGCATCTGCAGCAGACCTGGCACCCAGCGGTGCTTCCAGGACGTAATTCTTCTATGGAGCAATGAGGATAATCCTCAAGTTACGGACCCAATCCGTGTAATTGCTACCATCATCTTTCAACTTTGCTTTCTCAAGGAACGCTTTAAAATTCAACGGAACAACATCATGGTCCATCTATCTACAACAACATAGATACGCAAAATACTATCAGGTACTAACTTCATGATAAATTTAAGTTCAATTAATCATATTACTTAAGAACTCCCACTTAGATAGACATCCCTCTAATCATCTAAGTGATCACGTGATCCATATCAACTAAACCATAACCGATCATCACGTGAAATGGAGTAGTTTTCAATGGTGAACATCATCATGTTGATCATATCTACTATATGATTCACGCTTAACCTTTCGGTCTCAGTGTTCCAAGGCCATATCTGCATATGCTAGGCTCGTCAAGTTTAACCCAAGTATTCTGCGTGTGCAAAACTGGCTTGCACCCGTTGTAGATGGACGTAGAACTTATCACACCCGATCATCACGTGGTGTCTCGGCACGGCAAACTTTGGCAACGGTGCATACTCAGGAAGAACACTTTTATCTTGAAATTTAGTGTGAGATCATCTTATAATGCTACCGTCAATCAAAGCAAAATAAGATGCATAAAGGATAAGCATCACATGCAATCAACATAAGTGATATGATATGGCCATCATCATCTTATGCTTGTGATCTCCATCTCTGAAGCACCGTCATGATCACCATCGTCACCGGCGCGACACCTTGATCTCCATCCTAGCATCATTGTCGTCTCGCCAACTATTGCTTCTACGACTATCGCTACCGCTTAGTGATAAAGTAAAGCAATTACAAGGCTATTGCATTGCATACAATAAAGCAACAACCATATGGCTCCTGCCAGTTGCCGATAACTCCGTTACAAAACATGATCATCTCATAAAATAAATATAGCATCATGTCTTGACCATATCACATCACAACATGCCCTGTAAAAACAAGTTATACGTCCTCTACTTTGTTGTTGCAAGTTTTACGTGGCTGCTACGGGCTGAGCAAGAATCGTTCTTACCTACGCATCAAAACCACAATGATAGTTCATCAAGTTAGTGATGTTTTAACCTTCTCAAGGACCGGGCGTAGCCACACTCAGTTCAACTAAAGTTGGAGAAACTGACACCCGCCAGCCACCTATGTGCAAAGCACGTCGGTAGAACCAGTCTCGCGTAAGCGTATGCGTAATGTCGGTCTGGGCCGCTTCATCCAACAATAGCGCCGAACCAAAGTATGACATGCTGGTAAGCAGTATGACTTGTATCATCCACAACTCACTTGTGTTCTACTCATGCATATAACATCTACGCATAAAACCAGGCTCAGATGCCACTGTTGGGGAACATAGTAATTTCAAAAAAATTCCTACGCACACGCATGATCATGGTGATGCATAGCAGCGAGAGGGGAGAGTGTCGTCCATGTACCCTCGTAGACCGTTAAGCGGAAGCGTTTATGACAACGCGGTTGATGTAGTCGTACGTCTTCACGATCGACCGATCCTCAGTACCGAATGTACGGCACCTCCGCGTTCAGCACACGTTCAGCTCGGTGACGTCCCGTGAACTCACGATACAGTAGAGCTTGGGGAAGAGTTTCGTCAACACGACGGCCTGGTGACGATGTTGATGAAGCTACCATGGCAGGGCTTCGCCTAAGCACCACTACAGTATGACTGAGGTGGATTATGGTGGAGGGGGGCACCGCACATGGCTGGGAGAGATCTTTGTGATCAACTTGTGTGTCTAGAGGTGCCCCCTGCCCCTGTATATAAAGGAGCAAGGGGGAGGCCAGCCGGCCCTTGTTGGTGCGTCAGGAGGAGGAATCCTCCTCCTAGTAGGACTAGGATTCCCCTCTTTCCTACTCCTACTAGGAGGGGGAAAGGAAGGGAGAGAAAGAGAAGGAAAGGGGGGCGCCGCCCCCCTCTCCTAGTCCAATTCGGACCAGAGGGGAGGGGGCGTGTTGCCTGCCCTAGGCCGGTCCCTCTCTCTTTCCCTTATGGCCCAACAAGGCCCATTAGCCTCCGGGGGGTTCCGGTAACCCCTTCGGTACTCCGGTAAAATCCCGATTTTACCCGGAACTCTTCCGATGTCCAAATGTAGGCTTCCAATATATCAATCTTCATGTCTCGACCATTTCAAGACTCCTTGTCATGTCCGTGATCATATCCGGGACTCCGAACTACCTTCGGTACATCAAAACATATAAACTCATAGAACCGATCATCACAGAACTTTAAGCGTGTGGACCCTACGGGTTCGAGAACTATGTAGACATGACCAAGACATGTCTCCAGTCAATAACCAATAGCGGAACCTGGATGCTCATATTGGTTCCTACATATTCTACGAAGATCTTTATCGGTCAAACCGCATAACACTATACGTTGTTCTCCTTGTCATCGATATGTTACTTGCCCGAGATTCGATCAATACCTAGTTCAATCTCGTTACCGGCAAGTCTCTTTACTCGTTTCGTAATGCACTATCCCGCAACTAACTCATTAGTTGCATTGCTTGCAAGGCTTATAGTGATGTGCATTACCGAGAGGGCCCAAAGATACCCCTCCAACAATCAGAGTGACAAATCCTAATCTTGATCTATTCCAACTCAACAAGTACCATCGGAGACACCTGTAGAGCACCTTTTTATAATCACCCAGTTACATTGTGACGTTTGGTAGCACACAAAGTGTTCCTCCGGTATCCGGGAGTTGCATAATCTCATAGTCATAAGAACATGTATAAGTCATGAAGAAAGCAATAGTAGTAAACAAAAACGATCAAGTGCTAAGCTAACATAATGGGTCAAGTCAATCACATCATTCTCCTAATGATGTGATCCCATTGATCAAATAACAACTCATGTCTATGGTTTGGAAACTTAACCATCTTTGATCAATGAGCTAGTCAAGTAGAGGCATACTAGTGACACTATGTTTGTCTATGTATTCACACATGTATTATGTTTCCGATTAATACAATTCTAGCATGAATAATCAAAATTTATCATGAAATAAGGAAATAAATAATAACTTTATTATTGCCTCTAGGGCATATTTCCTTAATTGGAAACATAAAGAGGCGGGGATGTAGTTCCTCTCTCATAATAATTGCAAGTAGGAGCAGCAAGCACATGCATATTATATCTATCAAAATCATCATGTGTAATGGTAAAAGGCAACCCATCAATATAATCCTTAATAAGTGCAAACTTCTCTGATATAGTGTAGTTGGTAGAATTCAAAAAGATAATAGGACTATCATGCATGGGTGCAATAGCAACAATTTCATGTTTAACATAAGGAACTATAGCAAGTTCATCTCCATAAGCATAATTCATATTGGCATCTTGGCCACAAGCATAGCAAGCATCATCAAAAAGGGATATTTCAAGAGAATCAACGGGATCATAACAATCATCCTTCGGTAAGCATGAAGGGAAATTAAACAATGTATGAGTTGAAGAGTTACTCTCATTAGAAGGTGGGCACAGGCAGCTAATCTGCTCTTCCTCCTTTTGTTCTTCGCTCTCCTCATCATCTTTTTCATCCAATGAGCTCACAGTTTCATCAATTCCTTCTTCCATAGACTCCTGCAAAATATTAGTCTCTTCTTGGACAGCGGAGACTCTCTCAATAAACGCATCAATATCGGCATTGAATTCATAATTTTCATAGCAATATTTAAGGATAGCTAAATTTGCAGGTCTATAAACTGAATCATCAAAATTTTCACTCTTTAAACAAAGATTCAATTTCATAAGCACCCATAAAAGCAACAAATTCATATATTTGTTCCACATCATAGTAATCATATATACCTCTAGCATAAGAAGCCAAGGCTTCATTATCATTAAATTTGCATGAAAAGGGAAGGTGTGGAGCCTTCATCCGAGAGCAACAAGTATAATCATATCTCAAGCAAAGTTGCCGAGCATACCAATGCAACATATGAATTCGATCCCATAATAGTTTCCCTTTTTGAGTCAAGCGATAATCCTTAAAGTATTCACGTTGATCCAACGTGTCTCCCATAACATAATTGAATGGGGTTTTCTCAGGATTATCAAAGTAAAACATAATATCTTTGTAAAATACAAAATTTTCAATTTGGAATATTATACATAGATCATCATTGCATATCATATTTTATTTGCATTTTGGCTTGATCCTAGAAATCCTACGCAACTCAAGGACCCATGGAGAGAGTTGGGGATTTCGTTATTTTCATATTTGGGGTTTCTCAAATTTTGAAAACAGGATCATTTGATTTAATTATTTTATCTTCAATAATTCCAATTATAAAAATAAGTGAGAGGGAATAAAATGACTTTCCCAAATTAAAGTAATATTGAGGATTTAATAAAAAATCAAATAAGATTTTATTTTTGGAGTTTTTCGCTATTTTATTTGAATTTAGGAAAAATGCGCGTTTTTCAAAATTGCATTTAGGCCCCAAATAAATGTTCACCTTGCCCGACTTGATTTTAGAAGTCGGGGAAAATTTATTTCGAGATTTTTGGAGTCTGTTTAGTACTTCTTTTATTTGTTTTTCTGCGCGAAACTATCTAAAAAAACGAACCGACCTAGCCGGGCCGTACCCGACCCGGACTCTAGCCCGGCCGGCCTTTATAAGACGGGGAAGCCCAGCCCCGAGCCACCCAGCCCCACCCTAACCCTAGCCATCGCCGCCCCGAGCCGCCACTGCCGCCGCC